>NC_048299.1:101361265-101436085 GCF_013100865.1 Trachemys scripta elegans
TAAGGCCCTTTGTAATTTTTTTTGGAAGGTAAATAATTTCCTTGATCACTAGGCCTGTGATGGCTCGTATCCTTTGCATGGCATTCAGAGCTTGTTCAGGTTTGCTCATGAAATATCTGCACTTTTTGGCCAATGCCAACCAATACTTCTTCATTTCCTGAATCTGTTCTGTTTTCTAGGCCTCTTCTTTCATTTTGTAATTAGGTCCAAATAGCTCTTCTCTGCTCTTTCATCATACCTGTAACCTGATGTCAGAGATAACCATTACTTTCCTTTGACCTTTCAGTTCCTTGAGTCTACTGAGGCTTTGGGCCTGATCCTGTAAACTGATACGTGCTGTGTGTTCTGCATTTTGTAGCTGACTGGGGGTTGGAAACTGGTACATCAGGCACGGCTTGCTGGCAGAGTGTGCATCTCCCAAGGACACCAAAGTCCTCACCTCCCCATCTCTCTGCCAGAGAAGTGAGCATGCATCTAGACTTTTGTTGCTGATTACAGGATGCTGTCAGCCTGGGGCTCCTACCTGTACACTGGGGTTTTGCCCAGCGCTTAGCAGTAAGTACTAGAATATAAATACATGCAGGATCAGACCCTCAATTATGTGTTTCTGCTCTAACTTTGTTATTGTTTAGAAGTTTAGTTACCCAAATATAGGTGCTGCTGAGTCAAGCACTAGGAATCCTGCTGTTTTGAGCCTTTCCTGTGTGAAGTATCAGAGAGTAAATTACTGGGTCTTGATGCCAAGGCATTGCTAGGAATTCAATGTTCCTTGTTTGGGTGATCACATTAGGTTCAGTACTGGTACCAGCTTTCCTTCTATAGTTTAACAGATTAGTATTAATTGTTGATTCTACTGCGGGTTAGGGTTTATAGTGTAGGGTATTATACAACATATTTACATGAGTATTTATTCCTGTGTTGTTCTACAGCATCCCAGACACTCTGAAGAGGCTTGTGAAGTGCTTTTAAAGTATTGATAATGGGCCAGATCCCTCCTTTCCTCCATAGCAAATCCCATTAGTGGGGGTCCAGAGGAAGAAACTACCTCAGCAGTCTCCTCAGAAATATTTCTCCCCAATCTTCATTCATTGGTGACAGGATTCTTATTCCCCTGCCTCTGTTCTCTGGCCACTCACACACACCAGGAGGCTGCGTTCCCCACAGAAACCCAGCAGATCTCTGGGATATGCATGGACTCATTTCTTGGGGTTTAGTAAAGATAGAGGCCATATACATCCACACCAGCTCTGCTTCCCAGTGGCACATGCTCCTCTGTACCCTAGCCGACTGGTTCCAATACAGCCACACTGTCAGGGCTCTCACAGACAGTGTTTCTCACCAGGATCCCTGTAAAGAGGAATCCTTTAGCAGGGGGCTACAGAAATGTGCTTCAGCCTATGACTCTATTATTTGTCTCCCATTGCTCCATAGAACTGTGGGATGACTGCCCATGTCCTCTTTCCACAGATCCCCTGAGGGGTTCTGGGGAAAGACGGGGAAAATAGCTGCAGAGTTCCTCTTCCATTTGGGATGGATGAGATCAGCATAGCTCTAGGGGGCATAATCGGGCCCACTGATATTATAATTTTCTCCTTAGCCTACAGTCCTACGGGGAAGGGTGAAAAAGAGACAAACTCCATCAATCCTGAGAAAGGTGAGTTTACCCAACAGCATCCTATTAAAAATGCAAGATATGGGGAAAGGGAGGTTCCAGGATGACAGAGCTGATTGGTGCCTTACCTCCCATGTACATTGCTCTTCTGTTCCACACCACTTGGTAAAACGACTGTGAAGTCCACTGTCCTGTTTATCAGATTTTCTTTCATGGTCACCAAGCTCTGATCAGGGATTACTCCCAGCTCTGAGAGTGACTTCTGTTCACTCTGAATTTGACTTGCAGCAAGAGGTTGACTTGGTGGAGGGGGAGCTCGAGCCTTCATTTTTCTCCTTAAGAAATAAAAAGAAGTAGAGAGTTAGTGATTTCAAATAGAATCCCTTGATGGGAAGGGCAAGCATGTGTTAAAAGGGAAATGCTTCCTTTCCCCCTGATCTTAGGCCATTCATAACACCTCCTACACAGGGGTGAAAGTAACTTAAAGGACTTACCAGTATGCCAGAGTTCTGAGCGGGGGTGTGGCCTCAACCAGAAGAGGCGTGGCATCAACCAGAAGAGGCGGGGCCTTTCAAGATCAAAAGGCCCTGGGGCTCTGGCTGTGGCTAGGAGCCTTAGGGCCTTTAAATCACCCCGGAGCTACCAGCTGTAGAGGCAGCTGGGAGCCCTGGAGTTCAGGGACAAATTAAAGGGCCCGGGGCTCCGGCCGTCGTGGAGCTCCGGGTCCTTTAAATCACTGCAGGAGCCCTGCCACTGCCACCCCGGGGCGGCAGGACTCCGGCGGTGATTTAAATGGCCCGGAGCTCCACCGCTGAGGGGAGCCACGGGCCCTTTAAAGTGCCGCCGGAGCCCTGCCATAGCTGAGGCTCCGGCAGTTGGGCTTGGGTGGGGATTTAAAGGGCCTGGTGCTCCTGCCACTGCGGGGAGCACTGGCTCTTTAAAGCGCCGCCCGAGCCCTGCCGCCGCTGTGGTAGAGGCAGCAGGGCTCCGGTGGCGCTTTAAAGAGCCCAGGGCTCCCCGCGGCGGCCGGAGTCTCTGGCCCTTTAAATCACCACCTGAGCCCGGCTGCCAGAGCTCTGGGGGTGATTTAAAAGGCCTGGGGCTCCCCACAGCAGGTGGAGCCCCGGGCCCTTTAAATCACCACTGGGGAAGCCAGACCGTAACGGCTTACTTTCACCTCTGCTCCTACAGTGGAAGTTATTTCTCTTTATCATGGAACTTTTTATATATACAGTTCTATTTTATTTTTACATCCTTTTCTCTAAAATAACACGATAATCTTGGGATGATGCGCACAATAGATTTCCATCACCTGTTTCTGACCGCCCCCAAAATGCCCACACTGTTTGATCAGCACACATCTCCATGGCACAAATGTTATTCCTATGTATTCAGTGTATCACAAAGGATGGGTTTTTCAAAAGCATTCAGTACAGGCCTAACTCTGCTCTCACTGAAGTCAACGGTAAACATCCCATTGGCTTCTGTTACAGTTCAGGGGTGAGCAGCACCTTTGATCTCTCTTCCCTAGTCTCTCCCTGGTCACTCTTTCCAAGTGATAGGCCTCTGCCTGCACTTATCCCAGAATGGAACTTGATGGTTCACCCTACTATAGACTTGATGGATCACCAGGCTACAGCACCCCGTTGACCTTAGCCAGCCCTGCTGGGGTTGGGCCCAGCTACAGAATTGTCTCTAGAAGTTTGTCATCAAAATGACTTGCAGTGACACAGGAGAGCTTCTTCAAGAACAAGTACGGTTTATCGATTCACAGAAGTTTAACAAGTAGAGAAAAACAGGATTAAAACAATAAAAACCTTGATAGGTATTTCTTACCCAAACCGAGCCTTCCCCTGCCAGTTTAAACAGCTTCCGCTTAATCCAGGCACACCCCAAGCACTGGGGCTGGATGAGACAGGTTGCCCCCTCTAACTGCTGCCTCCCTAACATTTTGGCCCACCCACAGTGAGTCTCCCACCTCAGCTCGCAAGCAGACCTTGAAATCTTAAACAAAGGGTCTTTCGATTGGATAGAAGTTCCTTTGTCTGACTTGGAACCCTGCAGCTGGTGCCAACTGGTTTATGCATTTCTCCAGAAGGAGTTGGCTATGGTCTCCCAATAGTGGATACACAGTATTGTCCACTTGAGTACTAGGCAATTAAGTTTGTCCACATTTATTAAGTTTTTTTCTGGAACCCAAAAATTAAATCAAACCAATTTTAACTCTTAACAAGCAAACTAATCAAACCCACATCTATTGCATATATAATGCAGATCATTCCCAAGTTCTTCACAGCTGGGAGCAGAGTTAGGCCTATACTTTCTCCCCGCCACACCTTGTGCACTTTAGCAGGGCAGAGCACAACAATGCCCCAAGATATGGGAAGTGTTAGTTCTAGAGAAGCTTACTTACTAAGGCCTCAAACCTGTGAGGTGCTGAGCACCCTTAACTCCCATGGAAGTCAGTGAGAGCTGAGGGTGCTCAGGCCCCATCAGGATCAAGCCCTCAAAGAATCGGAAACGAGGAGATACTCCTTATCAACATCTCTGTTTCCATTTCTCTAAACACTCCATTGTCCATTCATTATTTGTGTAGTAAATTGAGCGGAACAAGGACATTTCTAGTACAATTCATGCAATATAACAAATAAGACAACGATACCTATAACCTAGCCTTTAACAATGCCATGTAACAATGAATGATAAACAGCTGATCTCTCTCCCTAAATGAACAACATTACTTTGCCTCTCTTGTCATTTATAGATTTTTAAAGGCCAAAAGGGACCATCAGGGTCCTCTAGTCTGACTTCCAGCATGCTGAAGAATTTGATCTATTAATTAAATATATATACACACGCACACACATCATATATTCTCTCCTCTCTGAACTGATATCTATTCATTCTTCACAGCTATTTTCCTTCTCTGCCTCTCTGTATATCTAAGAAATTTAATAAAATAGAGCGTTAAATGGAGTTAATTGTTTCCACTTGGGTGATAAAGGTGTGCCTACAAAATACAGATATGGTAAACGGGTAACATCAACCCGGAATCCTAATACGAAGGCATAAGTATGTGAGGTAAGTATGGAGGAAAAACCTCACTCATGAAAGTTATTTTGGGTCATTTAAATAATCCATGAACAGTAACATTACATGTTCTATTATTTTGTGTATGAAAGAGGTGTCTCTAAAGCCCAGTGAAGCCAATAGGAAAACTCCTATTGACTTTGGCAGGCTTGGGATCAGGCCCTAATTCAACAGAAATACCAGTGACTGTTATAACAGCTGCTGAGCTATCTCATTAGTTTTGGGGTTTAGGGCCTGGTCCTACTTGCATGGACTTCAATGAGAGCATCATTTGGCTCTAAATGATCTTTGGGTAAACTAATGGTCAAATTCCACAATGACACCTCATGGAAACACATTCCTAACTGGATTCAGAGTGGTAGCCATGTTAGTCTGTATCAGCAAAAACAACGAGGAGTTCTTGTGGCACCATAGAGACTAACAGATTTATTTGGGCATAAGCTTTCGTGGGCTAAAACCCACTTCATCAGATGCATGGAGTCATGCTTGAGGACAGTGTCTTGTTACACAGGATAGTAGTGCATCTCTAAGCATGAAAAAGGGTGGTTAGGAACTGTGAGACATGAGACAGCCTCTCCTCTGCTGAGTAAGAAGCCATTGCACTGAATACTGGCATACCTTGGAAAAATAAGAGATGGTTCATACAGTATCATGTGAATGGTGGCTCTTTACACCAGGACAGTATAGTTCTGTGGATACATCCTGACACCAACCTATCATTCTCCAGAAACATGTTACATAGTTTTGGAGATACAGATGGAGAAGCTGCATCAACTTGCATTAAACAACAAACATCCTTAATAACAGAGGAAGTTCCACATAAAGTCAACTTTTACTTTCTCATTTGTTTGTAGGTAGCCAGGCAGACACATGATAAGTACCATATAAGTGTTAATGCAATATGAGTAGCTGACCTCATACTGTGCATATATTTAATACAATCGGTTCTGATGACTAGTATCCTAATGACCCAGTCTCATTAGACTCATGCCCTGCTTACGTCAGATTTTAAGATAATATAGATGGGAAAGCAGTGTAATGTTGATCACACTAAATAAACAAAAAAAAAAACTGATCTAGATACATGGATTTTTTTTTTCTTTTTTTGGGGTGGGTGGCTGGGTTCCAATTTGGGCTAGCTCTCCTGCTACATAATGTAGATGGAGCAGAAACCCAGAAAAGGCCCAGAACACACCAAAAAGGCATCTCATAGAGGTGTGAATTAGCTAGAAAAGGGGGCAGGGAAAGACAGAGACACATCAAACTCTGGGAAGCGGAGTAAGCCCTTGACCTTTAGCATCATGGTAAACCCCAAAGTGATGTAGCCTCCTTGCAGAAGGATTGCCAGAAAAGGACCATGTGCCTAAGCCAGAAGATCAACCAAGGACACAACTGGATTCAGGATGAAAGATTTAAATTAAACCAGGTGCATGACACAGGAGCCCCTATATCAGCTGTACACCATCTTGGCTCACCCTTACGCTGGAGTAATCCTTCCTTGGCCAAACATACAGACTTTGAAGCGGAAGTATGTTGATGGTACAGTGAAAAACAGCTGCCTCACACCTAATGGTCTGGTCCCCAAAGCTAGCAAAAAATCTGACTGACACCATCTGCATCTAGACAGACAATTCCCATGACAAGCTTCAGTCTGAGAAATCCAATATAATGCCTGAAAATTGTACTTTATGCTGAAAATGCCCATAGGTGATATGGTCACCAGAATGCTATGATATTACCCATGATATAGCTATAGGACAGCGCTTCTTTTACTCCATGCCTATGCAGGCAATAAATATTGCCATCTATAGATGCCCACAGACAGCTACTATTTACGAGGAAGAAAGAGTAGTACAATGGCATCAGTGCAGATCACGTAGAACTAACCTGTTTAAATATAAATCAGCTTATTAAATTGAGAATAAATAAATCAGATGATTGCTAATGTTTCAGTTCCTGCCCCGGATCCATATTCAGATATTTTAATCCGGCCCTCGAGCTCCCGCTGGGGAGCAAGGTCCGGGGCTAACCCTGCTCCAGCGCTCCAGCTAGGGAGCAGAGTTGGGGACTTGCTCCACTCTGTACATGCCGTGGCATGGCTCTTGGAAGCAGCAGCATGTCCTCCCTCCGGCTCCTACATGTAGGGGCAGCCAGAGGGCTCCACACGCTGCCCCTGCCCCAAGCGCCGCCCCTGCAGCTCCCATTGGCCTGGAACCGCGGCCAATGGGAGCTGCTGGGGAAGTGCCTGCGGATGGGGCAGTGGACGGAGCTGCCTGGCTCCCCTCTGCATAGGAGTTGGAGGGGGGACATGCTGCTGCTTCCAGGAGCTGCTTGAGGTAAGCGCTGCTTGGAGCCTGCACCCCTGACCACCTCCTGTGCCCCAACCCCCTACCCCAGCCCTGATCCCCCTCCCACCCTCTAAACCCCTTGGTCCCAGCCTGGAGCACCCTTCTGCACCCCCAATCCTTCATCTCTAGCCCCACCCCAGAGCCCACCCCCCCCCGAACCCCAACCCCTTGCCCCAGCCCAGAGCCCCCTCCTGCTCCCTGAACTTCTCATTTTTTGGCCCTACCCCAGAGCCTGCATCCCAAGCCGGATCTCTCACCCCCTCCCGCACCCCAACCCCAATTTTGTGAGCATTCATCACCTGCCATACAATTTTCATACCCAGATGTGGCCAAGGGGCCAAAAAGTTTGCCTACCCCTGTTCTAGTAAGACAATTGCACAAACATTTATAGCTACACACTGGCTCAAACACAATGATTCACATAGACGTGGCTGCTAAAAAAAAAAAAAAAAAATCAAACAAGTCCTTATTTCTTCAACTGTTCTACTGTGTTAGGTCAGTCTCTCATTCTGTATTATTGACGCAGCAAGGAAACTGGAATGGGGAGGGAGGAAAGAGCAAGGTGAGTTTTCTGGACTCCAGGGACAGTGGGACTTTTATTGTCACTTGCCTGCAGTTGCAACTCTCTGAGGAACCAATGGGAGGGGAGAGAAGACCGTGAATAGAAAGTAAGAGGAAGACTGAGAAAGCTGTGACACTGAAAATGTCAGAAATTTTAGAAGCGATTAGGAACAGAAAGCTAAGTGAAGATGGTAATGGAACTGAGAGAGAGTAAGAAAGTTAAAGGGATATTTAGTTCTGAACAACATGAAGCTGCATGTTATTTTCTAACGCACAGTAAGACAGGAATAGACACACTGGAGCTGATGACCTACTGCCGGGCCCCTCATGTAATTTATACCTATATTTGGATGGATTTGATTTTTATTGGTAAATGTCTGCAAGTGTTGATTTCACCGTACACATACAAACGGCTGAAAAAAATCTTTCCATTGATAACAGTAACAATTTACAGATATGCAAAATAAGACTTTATGGGCAAAATGCCATGACTTAGACTTTTGAAGTAGTAGATACTTGCTATGTATATTTTGACATGTGATTTTGAAATTTATATTTTAACGGCTGATAAAGCTAACTTTTTTGAATCTCAAAGTCTACTGTCAATAAATAATTGTGACTCTTCCCACTGTCTGACCCTTCCCTGAGAATTTCCTGCAACTGTGAAAATTTAAATCTAAGAAAAAAATCCCACTTAAAACCAGATATTATCTGTCAAAATTATAGAAAACTAAAAATCAAATTCTAACAAGCCTACTTATACCTGTGCAAATTAGAATGCAAGGAGATTGCAAAACGTTATAATTTTGATTTGATCTTATTTTTAACCCACTTTGCAGACCTTTTGCACTGTTGTTAATGACTACACAAAGAACGCGGCTGTGGAAAATCAGATCTAAAGCCTGGAGAGGAGCTGGGGGGGGAGGCTGCATACTCACCAGTGACCATACTGAATGTGTATAAAACACGCAGCACACACTTCCCCAAAGCAGTCCTGCCATCACTTGACTTACTGATGCACACAAGGTCATGGTCGTGACCCAAGCATGCCCAGATATGACCCCTCTGTGGTGATAACCTCTGCTGGCAGTCCTACAGACTTCCATCCTCTCCAAAATCAGAACTTTGCTAGGAATTCTTTTGATGCAAGATTATATGAGCCAGACCGGGATCCAGCTCACTCTCTCATACCTATGCTGTTTTATCAGGATCAACTGGAGTATACAGTCATAAAAGCTTAGTTTTGTGGCTAACCTAATGCTCAGAGAGAGCAGATCTGTAGATTAAGGTGGTGTATTTTTTACATAGTCACATTTCACACCATAACCACATTTTAATGCACTTAACATTTAAAAATAATAACGTACCTTTCTTTGGCCACTGGCAATTCTCCAGACTAATTTTAACTCCACATCAAAAGGGTGTTTTCACAAGAAACACCAGAACAGTCGTGAGATTCTTGATAATCCCTGCTACCAGGCTGCTCATAAAATTACAGTCAAGAACACTTCTAGCCTGGATGATTCAACCCGTTTGTGAGCTTATATAAGAATGGTTCATTCTATGCCCCAATACAAGATAAAATAAAAATAAGCTGTTGCTATTATTGCATACAATGCTCCATTTCTCTGTAGACATATAGCACTGTTTACGAAGGGCTGAAATTCCTTTTACCGATATATTCAAAACGGAAGAAAATGGATATGGCAGGGAGATAACGTGGTGATATAAACAAATCCTCTGGCAGCATTATCTTAAATCTCAGATTTGCCTCCTTGAGATTAGATTCCTCAAGGGGGAAAACAAAACCAGCTCCTACATAGTACAGCAAGTGGTAGCAGCACTGCAGAAATGAGGAACAGTCCCTTGTGTTTCTCCACACCACCAAGACACAGCAGTGCAATGAGAACAAGCCAAAAGCCCTTTGGACCTACACCTCTCTTGGTTATTTATTAATAAAAGTGCAATATGACGCAGCCTTGGCATTCCAACTCCCATGACAAAAAACAAAACTAACTAAAATAGTCTGCATACCTGACATACCACTGGTGCTAGAACTTAGACAGACCCTGTGTGGTGACACTGTACTGCACAGGTTGCTTTCCTCAGTGCGTGGACTAGATATCCTGGTAACTGCAATGACCCTGTGCATTTCAGCATCCTGAACAGAGAATCCCAGAGTTCGGTCTTTTCTCTAGCGCAAAGGTCACGTTAACAAGCATGAGGGTAAACAGGCTCACTTTTGCAAAGTGTTGAGAGCCGTCTATCAGGCTCTACACAGGCTGAGGACCCACCAACATCCACAGAAGTTAAGAGCACTCATCACCATGCAGGAAGAGCTGAGCAGCTCACTATCCTGATCTCATTAAGAGCAGAATCTGTGCCTGTCCCCTTCCTGCATACAGTGTATAAGCATGCTCCAAATATTCATTTGGAAAAATCCCAGTCTTTTAAGCGTTATGAGCAAAATGCACTTTTGGCACAGAAAGCTAGCTCAGTGTCTCTGCCCACTTAAATTGATGGTGGGACTGTCAAGGATGTGTATGTGGTGACCAGGGCATTCGCTGACTATTTTGGAAAGGATGTGTGGTTAATTTTAGTGATTTTTATTCATTGTTTAGGATAATCAGAGAGTATTGTCATTGGAACTTAGTCTGATGTACATAGAATGCTTCATAATCCATCAGTGTCTTCAGCATAGATAGTTTATGGTCTTACCTAATAGCACATATGTACTACTCTTACATTAAAATAATTTAAACATTTGAAATACTTATCACAGACCACATTAATAGATTCCAAAGCCAGAAGTGACCACTGTGATCAACTACTCTCGCCTCCTCTACAACACAGCCACAGAACTTCCCCAAGATAATCACTAGAGTATATCTTTAAGAAAAGCATTCCATCTTGATTTAAAAATCGTCAATAATAGAGAATCCACCATGACCCTGGATAAATTGTTCCAATGGCTAATTACACCTCAATTAACAGAGTGGTTCCCATTGAGGGAGGGCCCAGGGAAGAGTGAAGTTTGTTTTAGTTACGGTACTTTACTTCTTCATTTCCACACTTTTAAACAATAATAAATAATAATAATAATAATAATAATAATAAAAACAAAACAGCACCATAACTATGAATTACATGGCTTTCTGGGTTTTGCTCTGGCTATAAAATTACATTTTTTGAAGCTTTCTTTCTTTAAGTTATTGATATGCATTTTCACACTTAGCTTTTAAATGCTGCCGTGTTTTTTACGGCGAGTCCCCAAAGGTATGGTGATAATGATTTCCTGAATGGCATGAACAAGTCCTCCTGCCAGGGCCGGCTCCAGGGTTTTGGCCACCCTAGGCAGCCCAAAAAAAAAGCCTATCTGGTCTGCGGCAGCAATTCGGCGGGAGGTTCTTCGCTCCGAGGCGAAGTGAGGGACTGTCCGCCGAATTGCCACCGAATACCTGGACGTGCCACCCCTCTCCGGAGCGGCCGCCCCAAGCACCTGCTTGACAAGCCGGTGCCTGGATGCCTGGAGCCGGCCCTGCCTCCTGAGCAGGTGGGAAAAATTAATTTGGTTCTGGCATAGCAATGATAATTATCAGCTTACTTTTTGATCTTCTATTTGATTCTACTGATGGAAAAACCGTGCAGCTTTGTGTGTTTTAAATATTAGTTTTAATGCAAGAAAGATTTAAATTGGAAATATTTATGGATAAGCACATTGAGCTGGGGGAGGGAGGAAGGGAATAACACTAGATTTCCTTTTGTAAAATTTCAAAATATACAGTGTCTGTCAAGGGTGAAAGCTTAAAACAAGGGTATCTTGGCATATATGAAAAATCTACTCAGGATTTGAGCTGAGATATAGCATATCTAGTAGAATGTCTGGAACTCCATAGTTCTAATCCTAACTCTTCCATAGATTCACTGTAAGCAAATCATTTAACCTCCCTGTGCATCAATTTTCCAATCTCAAAACGGGGAAAATATTTATTGCACAGGTGCCATTAGAATTAATTAATGGATCTGATTCTGCCATAGGAAAGATATTCCAAATACTCCTAAGATATGGCAGGTTCAGGACCAATGTTTATAAAGCACAACATAATTATTAAATATTATTTTTCATTTGTCCAGGACTCAGACTCCTGCACCAACACTGCATCTACATTCTTGAGTGAATAGGAAGCAGTCATCTGACAGGTATGCCAAATGATTTGCCAGTCCCCAAGTGAAAGTCTGTATACCTTATTTCTATCTGTAAGCAAATATGTGTTAGTTTCTTTGTGGCAGACTCCATCTTTCTACATTCACAGGACCTATTATCTGTTTTGTCTTTGTCAGGTGCCTTTTTCCTCCCCAAAAATCTATTGCCCATCTTCCCCTGAACAATATTTGTCTAGTTAAGAAAATTTATTTCCTGCATCAGATAACACATAGTGCTTTGTTCATAAGACAATGTGGTATTTTGAATGGAACTAGATGGCAATACAAAATGGAGAGCTCATCTCTAAAAGCCTTTTCACGCTTCAATGGCCAAGGTATTTTCTTTCCATTACCATTTCCTTTATCTTTTCAAAAAGCTATCTTATCTTTGCAAGGTGCCTTTTTTGTTCTATTGCTGTCTTTATTCTGCTTTCACGCAAAAGACAAAGCTAGAAGGTTGATCACAAAGCACAGGCTTCAGACCCAACAAAAGCTTATGAGGGAGATTTTCAAAAGACACAAATGGGATTCCCATTGAAAGCCAATGAGACTTGGGCACCTATCTGCCCTTTTTGTTTTTGAAAAGCTTCCACAAAATCCAGAGTAAAGAGTAAAGTTTTCAGATTCACAGATTTTAAGTCCCAACTAGTCTGGCTTCCTGTATAACACAGACCAGAGAATTTCATCCAGTTTCTCCTGTATTGAGCCCTCACTTGAAATGCCAGTGAAGCTGAAGCTCTATGCATTTGTGAGCCTTGTACTGTCAGTGAATCCTAATACCGACTATGGAAGTAAGTTATGCCATATAAGCATCTTTTATACCAGTAGGACCACATCTACACTGGGGAGTTGTACGTCTTTAACTATGTTAGTTTCTAAACTAATATAGTTAAAGTGACACAAAAACAGTGTGTAGACAAGCCCTAAGAGACATCAAGGATAACTTTTTTAAAGAATACTTGGTGAGCCAAATCATGACTGAGCAAGCACCCACTGAAGTTAGTGAGAGTTCCGCCTGAACAAGCTCTGCAGGTGTACACCCAACAGCTCTATGGCAGGACTGCAAGCTCCCACTCACATAACCAGTATGTGGTGAAGATCGCACTTTGCGCTGGTGTTATGTGGAATTAGATTGGTTTTGCCTTAGCACAGAGGTGCACAGCAGGTGAGTAGTGAATACTATTTAATTATTTACAGCATATGCTTGAGTGCAGGTTAAGAAAAAAAAACCACAGCCTTATGTTTTGGGACTAGGAAGTGTGGGTAAATTACTCATTTTTAACATAATACCCCAATATGATTTTACTTGCTTTCCAGACACTACATGTGGTATTTAGAGTTATAACATATCAAAGTTCCCAACACCAATATTTTATTTTGAAACTATACCTTTTTTCTGCTTGTCAGTTTTTTCTCTTGTATTATTTTGTTACTAAAGGGCACATTCAAATACAGACACTCTTGTCCCTAAAAGCAGTCATATTGTACACAGTGAAAAGTTATTTTCCTCTCACTGGTTTGTTTTGTTTTTAATTTAGTGCTGATGAAAGCTGATGAATTAATAGCCCTGCAGACCAATCTCTTCTGTTTTGCCAGACAACAGGTAGAGCACAAGCAAGGCCAAGGCAAGCTTTCACATTACCATCTGGCTATCATGCTTCAACCCTCACCGGCGGCAACCAACTTTAGGGGTAAGATTCTATCCTGAAGATTCAATAGACAGAGGCTGAAACTGCTAATAAGGGTGCCTATTAGCAGCAGTTACAAGGGTGAGTTTTGTGATGTAGATGCCCAGCCAGTAAGGATATATACTGTAATTAGACACCAGTGGCTGGCCCATGCCAGCTGACCTGGACTCCCCAGGCTCCAAGGAAGAGAATATTTAATTGCAGTGCAGACATTCTGGCCTGAGCTCTGGGACCCTTCTGCCTCGCAGGGTCCTAGCACCTGAGCTCCAGCACAAGCCCAAATGCCTACTCCGCAATTAAACAGACTCTTCGCCCGAGCCAGCTGGCATGACCCAGCCACAGGTTTTAATTGCAGTTTAGACATACCCTAAGAGCTGAATTGAGGCTACCAACTTATTTCACATACACTAACATCAAGTAATTGTCATCTGATACCTATTAAAGTGAACTGCATTGAGCCACTGAACTAGCAGTAAAAGGCATAGTATCCCATTACCAGTCTCCCTGACACATCCAATCCCATCCCCAAACTCCACCATTGGTTTTGACTTTTGACTCTTCAATCATCCAGTCTGGCTTTCCGCTCACACCCTCATACATTAATCCAGCCGTGATCAAGCACTGAGCCATTGGTATCGTTTGATTTCAGGCAAACAAAATAAACTATAAACAAAGCACAATCTGAGGAAATGTCATTGTTTGTATACATATTATTATATATGTTATCATAGTGCCTATCAGCCCCCGTCATGGACCAGGAACCCTTTATGCTAGGCGCTGTGCAAATATACCCCAAAAAAACTGTCTCTGCCCCAAAGAGTTTACAGTCTAACGGAAGAGACAACAGATGGATACAGATAGACTGATGGTGGAATACAAGTGAAAGATTCAATCTTGCAGTACATCTGAATCATTACCTGATGCCCCCCGGTTAGGGTCAAACTGTGGCTGTCTCTGAATGGATGTGCTCAAGTAGTTAATGTTACATGTGCACAAGGGTGCTGAATAGGGAAAAGAAGCCCACCCCCATCCATACCAAACCCACGTGAAAGACATCCACAACATTGCCACTTGCATTGCATTATATCACAGCTAGCACTGTTAGCAATGGCCGAAAGGGTGCCCCACCCTACGCAATTTTACCACGCATTTGGGAAGGATCAGTTCAGCTGACATAATGCTGGCCATGACTTTGCTGTCAGTGTGGACCTGGACAAGTCACAAGATTGAACCCTAAAAACCTAAATGTTAAATCACAATTAGCTGACATGGTAACAGACATGATTTTTCTACACTCACCGCAAAGTTGTGGTAGTCTCATGTCAGCTAATTTGATTCACACAACTACGTCCATCTGCAGCAAATTTCTGTAGTGCAGACAAACCCAAAGTGGTATCTCTAAGCAGGTTGCAGTCATGGCTGGAGTTGTGACACCCTGACTATTAACTAGTGCTGGACACAGGAGAAGGCCACAGTGCAATGTTTTATCTCAGCTGCACAGTTGCCAACTTTCACGTGGTAAATAAGCACTGCAAATTTCACAATAAGCCAAAAATCAAGCTAATCTCATTTCAAAACAAGACCAAAACAAGCCAGTCCCTAAGAACCCTAACACTCTATGTTAGATCTCCCCGGCGTGCAGTCTGGGACTGTGGTGGGCCCATTGTGCACCCCTGACTCTCTCCCCCCCTTACCCCTGCTTGTCCCGCCTTGTCCTCCCTTGCCGGGAGCCGATCAAAAAATGAAGCAACAAGCTACAATAAGCCACAAGCCAATCTATAATCCAAAAACTAGTCAACAAGCAACTCACAAGCCAATTAAGCCAAAAACAAGCCCAATTTCTACATCGTCATTTTTTTGCGGGTTTTGTTTATGTGCACTCTCCCTAGCACCACCAAAGTCCATATGCCCTCACCACTACCACATGCACATTGCACTCTCACCCCTAGCTTATCAACCAGCATACCTCAGTAACACAATTTAGTCCTTGGTTGTGAAAAAAAAAGCTCAGCTCAGTAAAATATGAGAGAGAGATTCTAAAACTGTACATTTGGAAACACAGGTTAGTTATTAATATCATCAACTGCAAACTTTGACAGGATTATCACAGAATGAGAACAGTAGGCACTTCTAGTTTTATTACTTGTAAATAACTGAAGCAATGACATAATTAGTTTCTACAGGCATCAATGGCTGAGGACTCGGATAGGTAAGACTGATGCATTCCCGGAAAGTTTCACACTATTTTTTTTTTTAAACCAGCGTAAGCAATAATTATCATAGAAGTTTTCACAGGGTTTTTCCTTTTACAGCTGCTCTTCTCAAGCAGTATGTAAATATAAGGAATACAGTGTAGTTAGGCAAAATGCTGATTAATGCACTGTGTTATGGCAACTGATATTTATAGCTAAGAGGTAACTTCAATGTGTATTTGCAATTCATATGTTACTGATCGTATTTTGGATTGTGCTCTATTTCTGTACGCCACCTAGTCCCTGATCCAACAAATTAAGAGTAATCTCACTAAGTAGACTTCATTAAGGTTACTTCTGTACTTAGAGTTTAACATGTGTTTCAGTGCTTTGCTGGATGGGGCTCTAGAGCAGTGTTTCTCAACCTTTTGATACCAGGGACCAGAACACTGGCTTAAAAAAAATCTCAGGGCCAGTTGTGAACCCTTTACTCACTGTGGTGAGCAGTTAGTCACATGACTATGCTACTGCAGTCACAGTGCTGGAATGAGTAACTGCTTGGGAAGGTGATCAAAGGGCTCACAATCCGGCCCTCTAAAAATAAATAATACAATTTGAGCTACTCACGTCTTTTTACATTCTTGTAACATCTGCATATGTGTGCGCAATATGCAGCGCCAGAAACATAAGGTGGAACTGGCTCAGAAAAACTGATGCCTCAATATATTTTTAAAATGTCAAAAAATAGTGACTTTATTTAATTAAAATGGTCTCTATAGAGAAGAAGCTTGTTTGTCGTCTTCTTTAGCTACATCTGTTCACAACAAAAACAGGTTAAACTGAGCATCATGAAGAAAAAAACAACAATCAGAGGACTTTTACTCCAGCTACTGAATTCTGCTCTGATCTTTCACGATGGCATCATTAGTGGGTTTCATCTCTCAGTTTTGCAAGTTACTGAGCACTGCAGTAAGGTGATGGGTGTCCTCAACTCCACATGATGTCAGTGGAAGATGAGGATGCTTATCACACTGCAGGATCATGCTCTTACTGCTGCTGGATATGGCTAGTGTCACACTGCAAGCTCGGATGTGCAGATGTAAGAGAACTATGCTTAGAAAGATTCATTGCTAAACCAGGGTGGCAGCAGCATATATTAACATAAGTTAGCAAGAGCCGACAGGTCTTCTGCACTGATTTGAATAATATTTTATTTAATAAGAACGTTGTCAGTACAGTTTAGCTACACTTATTGCACCTGCCTTGAAATAGGTGCTGTAAGCACTTTGCCAAATGCATTCAGTGGGAATTGAGGGTGCTTGGCTCCTTTCAGGATGAGATCCATACTCTGTGATTCTACCCAGCTGACTGTCACACGGAACAATCTGTCCGTCTGGAAATGGTGTCAAAAGTCACACTTGCTCCAAGAGTCCCAGACACCCTAAAGCAGCAAGGAAGCAAGTTCTTCCCAGATGACTGAAGAATTTTAAAAGGTGTGGCGAAAAGCAATCAGGCTTCCTTGAAGAGGTCAGCTGTGGAAAGGAAAGGAGCAATGCAGCTGGAAGATGTGCTCCTGCTGTAATCTAAGGGTAACACCCTGGCTGCATTTCCCTCCTTGGCTAAGAGGACTTTTTCCCAACATAATGGTTATTGGGTGGCTCCAGGAGCAACCTGCAGCAGGTAAGTGTAACTATATAACTGCAGCCCAAAGACCAGGAGGCTGGATTGTCTTGGAGGCTACATGGCCCTGGATGAAAAGTCCGGAGAATCACAGAGCAGCAAAGTATGGCAGATGAATACTCATTTCAGTGATCTATTTTCCACCAGATTTTGCAGTTTACTGGTATTGAGCTTTGTTAATGAGAGAAGGCTTCCACCTATCTTTCTCCAGAGTAGGCTTACATGGAGGCAGCATCGGTGACCTTCCAGTGTCTGCATAAACCCACAGATACCCCGAGATTGGAGAAGGGCCTGAATCAAAACTCCATCTCCAAACAAACCTACATTTGTTTGGGTCCTAACGGTGTAACTGACCCGTGTGTCTAAAATATTCTGAAAAAAGGGATAGCTCAGTGGTTTGAGCATTGGCCTACTAAACCCAGGGCTGTGAGTTCAATCCTTGAGGGGGCCACTTGGGAATCTGGGGCAAAATCAGTACTTGGTCCTGCTAGTGAAGGCAGGGGGCTGGACTTGATGACCTTTCAAGGTCCCTTCCAGTTCTAGGAGATGGGATGGGATAAACCATTGGCCATAAAACAACCCTCCAGTTTGAGTCATTTGAATGTCAGTCTGAACTTTGTAGCTCATGGGCTTCTTCATAGTGAACTGGATTGGACTCTTAAAGAGCGGATATATCACTGTGATTTTGCAGTATGTTCTATGTTCCCCTGCAACAAATGAAATCAGAGGTGCCAGGACATAAAGATGCCTTTCTTTACTATTTAATCATCCTTTTCATCAACATTTATAATTAATTTGGAATTCATAATCAAACAGACATTAAAAATCACACAGACCAACTTATTTAAAAATGTTAATGAAGTGGTAATGAAATGGGCAACCTTAATACAATAGTGGTGTTGTGTCAGGATCCCGTAATGATTAAATGCCAGAGCCACTAGTAGGAAATTTCCTACTTCATCTGAATTTCTATGTATTTTCTTCGTGCGGATTTGCTTAATAAAGTTTGTATAAAAAAAGGCAGAGAGAGATCTATATTTAGCTTTCACTTGGTTATTCTTTACAACTATAAATGGCACAGTAATTAATTGTTTCTTAATTAGATATAGACAGTTGAAATAAGAGCATTTTTACAGATAATAAACCACTAAAGTTCAGTGTAAACTAATTAATGATCAGAGTGAAAAAAATCAGGCCAGTAAATTACAATTTGATGAAAAAACAACAAAAATGTTATATTGATATATAATCTCCTCCCTTACACAAATTTACTGTGGCCACAAAACCGCTGATTAAAGTGACAATGATCATAACAACAAGGAGTCTGGTGGCACCTTAAAGACTAACAGATTTATTTGGGCATAAGCTTTCGTGGGTAAAAACCTCACTTCTTCGGATGCATAGAGTGAAAGTTACAGATGCAGGCATTATATACTGACACATGGAGAGCAGGGAGTTACTTCACAAGTGGAGAACCAGTGTTGACAGGGCCAATTCAATCAGGGTGGATGCAGTCCACTCCCAATAATAGATGAGGAGGTGTCAATTCCAGGAGAGGAAAAGCTGCTTCTGTAGTGAGCCAGCCACTTCCAGTCCCTATTCAAGCACAGACTAACACGGCTACCCCCTGATAATGATCATAACAGCCCTTCCCATCACCACATCCAATGAGAACAGAAATGTTTACGCTTTAAAAAAAAAAAAAAAAAAAAAAAAAAAATCAGTGAAAAATCTTTTCTTTAGTTAGTTTCAGTTTCTAGAATGTACTTATTGTGCTCCTAGGCCCATGTATTAATTATTGTGTTTTCAACTGTACAAAACAAAAAGAGACACACTGGCAACTTGAGGATTTAACAGCCTCCTGAAAAGCAAACTAAGTGATGCTACATGGAACACCTAACTAAACATACAGCACCACCCAAAATGTCAACAAACCCAGATACTATCAGACCTACAGGGGGAAGCAAGCTTCCGAGCCAAGGTCCATTCACTGACAATATCCTACCTCCCGGAGCTGTTAGCTTGAACAAGTCATTTGATCTGAACCCCTGGAAAAGTATGTGAGGAAAGAGGCAGTCTCTAAGCTGGCCAGGACCTGAACCCTTATAGGGCTTTATTTATTAAAAACCAACACCTTGAACTCAGAGGTGAAAGTGGGCCGGTACGGTGTACCGGTAAGAAGTGGCAGCCGATACCAGCCTGTACACAGCCGATGTCGCTGCCCCCCCGGGCCACCGATGGGATGGGGGGAAAGGAGCAGTTTCCCCGGAGCCCAGCGATTTAAAAGGGCCCGGGGCTCCCGCCTGCTGCTACTGCAGCAGCAGCCAGAGCCCAGAGCCCTTTAAATCGCAGCCAGAGCCCCAGGCAGCACAGGCCGGGCTGTGTGGAATGACTGGGTGGGGGAGGCTGACCCCCAGCCCCGCCACTTCTGCCCAAGGCCCAGCCTCCAGACCAGTAAATCTTTTATCTTACTTTCACCCCTGCTTGAACTACTATTAGCAGCAGACTGCAAACTGCTGCTGAGGTGTAACGTGTTACAAGCGAGACACAACTCTGAGAACGGCAGCTCCATATTACACGGAAGCATTGAGAGTGATATTCGGTTGCTGCCCCATCCAGAGCAGTGACAAAGATATGGAGATCTGTGGTCATGCCTGCATCTGAGAGAAGAGGTTGTCAAGAAGAGATGAAAGAAAAACACAGTTGACCAGAACCTCCCTGTGGCTGCATGGCTGTGCATACTGCTAGCAGGTGAAATGCAAAGCAGTGTGCCTGCTGTGTCAGGTAGCTGCCCTCTGGGGACACTAGATGGAGGGTGGCAAAGGAAAGCAGTACAGGTCTCTTCCTTCCCCTGGCTGATAAACACAAGGGATGGAATCTTGGCCCCACTGAATTCAGTAGGAGTCTTACCATTTTCTTTGATGGAGCCAGGATTTCACCCAAGTGCAGAACTGAGTTCACAACATTTTGATGACACTGAAACCCAAACTACCTTAGCTATCTCCTCCAGCAGGCTCTAGTACAGGTTAATCAACAGTGATGACAAAACAGAATCCTGTGGCATGGCACTTGAGAGAGCTGTTGGGACAGATGAGCAGTCACACAACACGGCCTCCCACATCCTATCAGTTCACCCTCTGACACCCTCAAAACACAATTCCATCTTCTCTTACCAGGATCCACAATTTTATCAACATCCAATAGCTATCAAATGCAACCAACAGATCTAAAAAAACCTAGCAAAGATATTTGGTCTTCCATCCATTGGGAAAAGATACCACCAATCCTGCCATATACAAATCTAAAACCACACTGAAAGGGCCCAAGAGAGCAGAAGGAAACCAGATAAAACCAGAGCTGCCGTGCCACACCCTTCACAATAAGGTTCCCTGACACAGGAAGGTAAGAGACATGGTGATAATTAGTGAGATTATCAGCATCCAGAGATGACTCCTTGAGCAGGGGCCTAAACGTTGCTCATTTGAGCAGTGCTGGCACCTGGCCTTTCCATATGGAGATGATGACACTATCCACCAATAACAGTTCTAACAGCCTTCCTGAATTCAACAGGAGGATTTTACTAGCCAGGTAGTATGCAGAACAAAATTCTTCAAAAACATTCTCTCTCTTGCAGCTTGCTGAACCCAAACACACACACACAGCCCTGGCCTAGTTAGGGCATGAGAACCACAAAGTGAAACTGGGTAAAACAAAAAGTGAAACTGTCCAAGCAGTTTGTTTCTATTGCCCAAGCTCAGGGCTGAACAAAAAAGTAAATAAAGAGAGGGACTTTGACTTCATACCTGCACAGGGAACTAAAACCCTCTTCCCTTCCCTCCTACACATATTATCCAGGCCTTGGATTCAGCCATGTGGGATTAAGCAGGGTTAATTATCTAGTTCATCCCATACTGGAAGAATGAGTAGAGCTTTGGTTCCACCCCCCATTCACTGGCCAGAGTAGCTGAACTAGTGCAAACTAAGGTGGGGCAGAGGGTAGTAATTAATGCTAGTATAGGCTAGCAGGAATTTACCGCTCCTTAAAAGGAAGCAGGAGGAAGGGGAGGAATTATGTCTGGGCGGTGCTCTGAGTCAGGAGATCTCCCAGGGCTGCTTCTGAGGAGGTGCAACTCATACCACACCCTTTTGCTCAGAGCTGTGCCTGAAGTCTAATTGTAGCCCTTAAGGACTATGATTCCATTCAAGTTACTACTGTGGCAACTTCTTACTCATATTTAACAGATAAGAAAGAATACAGCTAAATAGGCATTGCTCATGCCAATATGGGAGAGGGCCCAGCATTCTGTGGCATATGAGAGGCCTCTGAGGATTGGGCCCCTTTTGGGGAAGGGGAGCAGACAGGGAAAGAAAAAGTAAGAATTTCATTTCACAACTACCCCTAGATAAGAATGAACTAAAAGTTTAATCTTGCCCTGAAATCCTGGCATGCCAATAGTATTGGCAAATGAAAACCAAATTAAACATATATGAATGGTGTCCCATACCAAATCTAATCACTTATTTTTAAATTTGGAAGGGCTTGAACAATTGAAAATATCTGGGCTGGTCTTAGAAAGAAATTCCACACATCCTTTTCATGCACCACAACGGCATAGCTAACTATAATACATGGCACTGAAAAGAAAGGGAAAAAATGTAAAACAATAAAGAAATACAAAAGAAAAACTGTAAAAATTTGCCTAACCCTTATGATGTAAATGAACAAATATGCATTTAGCATAGCTTGTTTTTAGTTTCTGTTGCAGGTAGGGTCAAGATACCATTATAAAAGGGAATAACTCTGTACATAATAGAAATATTTATGTAATAAATAACTTTGGTGTGATAGCTAGATAAGGGAAACGTAAGTCTGACCCTGAGCTTATTTCTCTCCTGTGTGAATTAGCAGTCGCTACATTGAAGTCAATAGACTTACACAAGTCTATTTTAAGCCTATGTAAAATGGGTGTAAGTAAGGAGAAACAGGCCATGGATTTTAGTCATACATATGAATGACGACAAACTTCTATATCTCTATAAAATATCTTTATTTCTGATGCTACAAAAGGGTGTGCTGTCAGAAGTTATTTTGTTTGTGAATATTTGATTTTGGTTTCATTTTGTGTTGTGATATAATAAATAGATTATATACCCCAACTGAAGTTTAATTGATACACAGTTTCTACTTTGGTCAATCTGAAAAACACATTACCATATACCCACAATTTTCCTACTGAAAGATTTCCAGAATAAATATAAAATATGACTTTCTTTGCAGTATATTAACAGCATCTGGGGGGATTGCGTGGATCAAGAGAGTTAACAAGATAAAGGCTTTCATCCCTATATTGCCATTTTAAATTCAGTCCAGATCAGTCATGAGCAAAAACTGTTACCATCTGATGGCTGTAATGGTCCCGTGTGAAATGAGTCAGTGAGCTCAAGTCCAATTTCCAGTGGACAAGCACCCACATCACAAAAACAACCGCTCTTGCCACTAATTGAAACCATTCTCTGTGGTGGCTAAGGAATGACTGGGCAGAGACTGAACTACCCTCTCACAGAGGTCTCTCCAGGCATTGAATTGTGCTGGGGAGGAGCGATGGTCCAGTGGTTAGGGTGCTAACCTAGGCTACAAGAGATTGAGTTCAATTCACTGCTCATCCAGACTTCCTGTGTGACCTGTACAAGTCACTTAGGCCAAATCCTCAAAGGTATTTGAGGATCTGGGCCTTAATCAACCTGTGCCTCACTTCTCCACCTGCAAAATGGGGATAAAAGTAACTTCCCTACCTCATAGGAGTGTTGTGAGCCTAAAATACATTGAAGATTGTGAGGTGCTCAGATACTAAGGTAACGAAGGCAATATTAGATAGAGAAGAATAGGTAGAGCACATTGGTGGGCCATTGTGGGAAAGTTAGTATATGCGGTAGCAGAGCAATCTCTGTTGTTTATTTTTAACTGTGTTACCAAGGTGCCTCAAAGCCTCAACCAAGATCAGGGCACCATTGTGCTAGCAGTGTACATACACATAGTTAATAGAGACAGTCCCTGTTTTTAAGATAAGAGTGATAAAAGGTAGGAGAGGAAATAGAAGCACAGACATACCTCTGTCCAAGGTTACATAGCCAACAATGGCCATAACTAGGAACATAAACCCAGGTTTCCTGATTCCCTGTCCTGTGACCTATCCACTAGATCATAGTCTCATTCACCATCATTCAGCACTTTTTACTAACATTAACCTTAATGGCACTGTCCATACAAAATCTAGTTAAATTTTAAATCCACCATTTGTCCATTAATTTCTCTGCTAAACTATGTTGTCCCTATTTTTAAAAATGCATTCCTTCCCTTGTTTTTACCTAAAAAGACCGACACAAATAACAAGTGGAACAGGGAAGATGACTATACAAAATGCCATCAAATTCACAAAGTGAGAACATTAGAAAGAATAGAGCTCCCCGCCCCCTATCACCACCTCAGCTCAGTTAAAGCAATCTGAAGTGCTATCGTAACAATAGCTGGGACAATATTTTTAGACAAAATTATGGCTTAAGTTGAAAGCATCCTTTACAAACAAACAATAAATTATCTACAGTGGACAGAATAAAAGAAATATAAAAACATCCCAACCCACGCCCCAGCCCCCAAACCACACACCAATCTATCACTAGCTTGTGTCACAAGCCAGCTCACAAAGAGCATAACTTCATCACAACTGCAGCTTCCAACTACAAAAACACAATACAGGAATGCAGTACCAGGCCTAAGGGCAATGTTAACCCACCCACATTCCTATATATAATTTTCCTTAATTTACCAAATAAAGTTGAAAGCCTCCAAAACAAACACTGTGTTAAAATATCAGCTCCTCACAAGGATAAGCAATCGGCAATAATATACAAAGAGACAGATTCTGATCCTCTTACTAAAAAATGTAAAAAAATAAAATTCTAAAATTTTTTTTCTTCACCAAAAAAAATGGGGTTAATTGTGAAACAAGGTACACCTCTACCTCGATATAACGCTGTCCTCAGGAGCCAAATATCTTACCGCATTATAGGTGAAACCGCGTTATATCGAACTTGCTTTGATCCACCAGAGTGCGCAGCCCCGCCCCCCTGGAGCATTGCTTTACCGCGTTATATCTGAATTCGTGTTATATTGGGTCGCGTTATATCGGGGTAGAGGTGTACTTCTCAACATGAGTAAAGGTATCAGAATCTGTCCCAATGCCAGAGTTCTTGTGCTCATGGACATAGACACACGCACAAGGTACTATCCCTCCTTTCTTTCTAACAGATTTGATCTTGTGAGCCAGAAGAGGGTTGTGATGGATCAGAATCCAGGTTGAGTCAGAGAGCAAGATTCTTGTCCATTTCAAATCTCTATACACTTGTAAGCATGGGCACACTTGAGATAATCTAATTCTATTTGTCTTTTTAAATGACTAATATTTATTAACCCCAGTGGCTTTTGAATATTTTTTAGGACTTTAAAAATATTAGATTTCACCTGTTGTTTCGGTTGAAAAAATAAAAGACTATTCATTCATTCACTTATATCACATGGAAAGAAAACTTTGTTAGCACTAATAAGTATATTTTATGAAAGCATAATCCAAAAAGATTTGCATCCATGGTCTTTTAAATGAATTTATATCAACACGCTCTTTGGTAAAGCAAAACCATAAACTTTAATATATTATTAACCACCAGGGGGAGCTTCTACAGCCTCTAGAACAATGGTTCTCAACTTTTCCAGACTACTGTACCCCTTTCAGGAGTCTGATTTGTCTTGTGTACCCCAAGTTTCATGTTACTTAAAAAAATCAGATATAAAATACAAAAGTGTCACAGCACACTATTGCTGAGAAATTGCTCACTTTCTCATTGTTACCATATATAAAACAAACTGATTGGAATATAAATATTGTACTTACATTTCATTATGATATTTGAGCCTGTTTTTCACTTCTGAGCCTTATCTGAAGCCTGAGCCCCAGGAAGCAGAGGTGAAGCATATAACTGAGCTTCTCAGGACCCCCTATGGCGACCTCCCCCCAACCTGTCCTGTGATCCTCCTTGGGGGCTGCAACCCCCAGGTTGAGAAACACTGATCTAGATGAGTTGAGTACCCCCTGGAAGACCTAGGTATACACGGGTTCCCCTGGTTGAGAACCATTGCTCTAGAAAAGAACAGAAACGTAACAAAAAACAAATTTAGCTTAAGGGCTAGAGTTGAAACTTTGTATATTCCCTATTTCATCCTAAGCTTTGTGAGCATTCAAAACTTGATTATATTTTGTTTCCCCTACCAAAGAGAGCTAGTGAAATATTTTAGTTAGACACAGCATGATTAAGGCTGATAAAAATTAAGTGATTAGAACTTAAAGGAGTCTCCTCTCACCTTGATATAGCAGTGTAACTTGCATAGATGCTAAGGGAAGTTACTTGCTTAGATAACTAAAGTGCCCTTACTCTCCCTTTGATCCATCTCATACAGAGAAAAAAGCAGGCATACTTAATTTTTGTAATCAAAACACACCGCCCTACAGGATTTAAACTCAGAGGGCCACATCCTCAGCAGGAAGAAAATGACATATATGTAGTGATTTCAACAGAGCTACCTCAATTTACCCCATTGGAGGATTGGTCCCACATGCTTCTCACCAACACAGATAGACAATCCATCTAGTAGGCTACAAGCCTGAGTTTAGAGTCAAAAATTTCCAAGTGTTAAATTGCTCCAGGAGTGAGATCCTCTATTGTTCCATGAATTCAAGAAAAACACATTGAGAACCTCGCATAAACATTGAGAAGAGTATGTATAAGCTATAGTTTTTTTTAAAGCAATTTCCTAGTTGATACCACATACATAAAAATCACAAAAATAAGATTTAGTTTTTACAATAAGAGAAATGTAAAGAAACTGGATTTTGATACTTCTAAAGTTATGCAGCACCTTTCTCAATAACAAGGACATTTAGTTTTATTATATTATTAATTAAGAGTGCTGGACACAACTGCAATGGTTTGGTTCTTGTGACAATGCTCTGGTTCCAGATCAGGGTCCTGGCTACCATGCAGACAGAAGTAACAGCAATGCTTTTGTTCTCATTTAGCTAGACTCAGTATCCTGACTTCCTATGAAAAATAATATGCACTACTATTTACCTAATAGGCTATATTTTCTCCATATATAATGTAAATACAAGTGTCTCAGGTATACAAGGGCCTATCTTTACCAATTTAAAAACAAACCAGTCTAACATAATATTGACTGGCTATCAGCTGGCTAAACATTGCTGTCTGGAGTCTAATGTAGTAGTGTTTCCAGAGTCTCACACTACTTGCTCTACTAGCATTAGACACTCAAACTACAAGTATCCAATGTCAAAGCACTTGGAATCTTCCACAACAGTAATGCACTGGGGCTGAAACAAGGAGGAATAGAAAGAGTGGGAGTAAGAGGTGAGTTACAAGGTAGAGTTGGAATAGGGAAAGGGGCAGAAGAGTGAAGAGAAGGTAAGAGACAACAGGGAAAGAGAGGAAAAACAAACAGAAGAGACAAGAAAAAGAAGTGGCAGAGATGTGTGACCTGCCATAAACCGAATCTCTTGTCAGTTACAGAAAAGAAATTTTGCATACAGAACAGACCTGTCAAGTACAGGGAAGCAGCAGGATTGATGGAGGGAAAATTCTGACCCAAGCTGTAGAAATATAGTCAAAGACATGAATCTTACTTTTAAAATGTTGACCCTCACCCCTATTTTTTGTTTTATTGTGGGGGGAACATTGTCTCACATCAGCACATTTCTGAAATGAACTATGGAAATAAAGAGAGGCAGGGTCAAAATACATAATAATACTTTGAGGAATCACTTGTTAATAATGACAGCGAAGTCTCCAGGAGAAGCGAGTAAATCAGCATTGCTTCCACTTTACACATAGGGAAACTGAGCCTCAGGGAGGAGGCAGTTATATGGCAAGGCCACACTGTAAATCTGTCACAGAGCTGGGATGAGAACGCTGAAGTTCTTCTTCGCTCCCAACCTTTTGCACAAGCCCGTAGATTTTGCTGCTTCCCTCTTGTAGCAGAATCAGCAGTGGGAACTTTCTGAACATTATCCAGCATAAGCAGCGTGTCACATTCACTGGTGCTATACAGCTTGTCTCTCCTATTTCAAAATGGTGTTTAATTGATTTTGAATCTTTTTTTTTTTTTTTAAACGGAAGTGACACTCTATCCAGACGTAACTGAATGACTGCTAAAATGCCGTGTTTTAAAGCTGAAAAGAATCCGCAGAGACCTGCAAGAACTGCAATAGACTCCTTTTTTTTTAGTAATCTGCTAAAAGCTAACCTTCAGTATCACAAGTAAGTCATTGTGTGCAAGAAAAGACCACTGTCTGTACTACTGCTGCACACACAATAACTATTCTGCAGTATCCAACACTGGAGCGGAAACTCCTCACTGCCAATGTAATGTGATTATGCATTATGGGGAATGCCCATTTAGTGCTACAGACAGTAAGAAAAATGACTATTGAAAAAAACAACACCCCACCATATTTACTTTCTGACTATTCAGTAGTGTTCACATTTAAAAAGAAAGCAAGCAAGCTACTGGCATACTGTGTAAATTTATTCTATATATAGATACAGTGAGAGATTAATTTATAGGTCACCATGCAAATTTAATATATTTCAAAGATTGTTAATGATCACACAACAGGGGATCTGCATAAATCCCTATGTCATGAAACAGAAGGCACATCTGCAGTGGAGTATACATATTTTGAGGCAGAACTAGACATAGAATGTCTGAGTTACTGTAACAATCTTTCTATCAAGTTATTGGTCTTGGACAAGAGATGCTGCGAATAGATCTTCTTGAAGAGCTATCTCAAGGCTTCACCATAATGATAGGTGGTCAGATGCCCTCAATGAAGGCTGGGGTAAGCATTCCAGCAAGTTTCCTGAAGTGTCTCTCTTACTACCATCATTGTTTTTGTTGCTGTGGCTTAAGTCTGAGCTAACAGTTCTATTTATTCTAGGCACTGGCATATCTTGGAGATGCCAGAGGCTACATTGGTGAAGAAGATGGTTGACATTGAAGTCCCATGGTGTTTCCTGATCTCTCCACTTGGAGACATGTGTGTGTTAAAGAAGAGTGACAATATTGAACTCTGAAGGCCTTCACATAGTAAGGCGGACACATGCTCATCGTGATTGCCTGTGTATGAGGTCAGATTGAACCAAGAATAGTGCTGTTCCACCCATTCCCCCAGCAGAAGCTTTGAGCTAAAATATCAAAGGGGCTGAAAGATGGAGCAGTAGAAGCATGGAGATTTGACCTTTGACTAGGCAAGAAATAGGTTTTGAACAGATTGCTGCAGTGGTGTGTACCAGTTCATTTGGTGCATTTTAATGTGGGATGTGTTTAGTTCAAGTCTTTGCTAAAATGTTATCTGTGGCTGCAGTAACATTAGAAGTTCCTTATCCAGGTACTACAGTATTTGCTTTAAGAGGAAATAAAAATGCAGTCTGCAACAATAACAGCCAGACCAAGTGGTTCATTTTCAGGTGCCCAGACAGTGAACGTAGGGGGTGGGGAATGCGCAGAGACTATTCCCACCTTGCATATCCCATGCAACTGCACAGTAACTTGCACCAATACAATAATTTACAGAATCACAGCGAAACAGATTGACCTCCAAAATGCATCCCCATTAAAATGTTTCTGATTTCAGGTCATTGTGATATACCCCAAAAGAGCCCTCTCCTACAGGCATGATAACCTCAAGATTGTCAGGATGATCTCTTCCCAGCTGGGAGTTCCTCACTCCTTTCCATCAACAGACTGGCCAGAGACCAAATCCAGAGCTGGCAACCACTTCAGAATATGTTTATCGAGCGTTAACCTCCATTTAGCCATAATCTTCACCATAATGCGCATCTCTTTTATCTTTTGCTGCCAAAATATAACATCAGGAGGGATGGAAGACAGTTCATTTCTCAGCAGCTACCACAAATACCCTAAATATATATATTTTCCTTTCTGAATCTTTAAGAGGGAGATGTCT
The DNA here is from genome assembly GCF_013100865.1 of Trachemys scripta elegans. Classification (NCBI taxonomy): domain Eukaryota; kingdom Metazoa; phylum Chordata; order Testudines; family Emydidae; genus Trachemys; species Trachemys scripta. The sequence continues at coordinate 101,390,732 of NC_048299.1, forward strand.
GACCTAGAATATAATGAAAGGGCATTTGATTCAAATTTTGTATCCAATGTTTTTTCTTACTTGGTTTGTTTATCTTCTTCCAAAAGAAAGTCAACATCGGCCAATCTGATTGGGCAACCTTACTATAATGCAGAGTCATCAGTAAAGACTGGACAACAAATTGTCCCTTCTGGTTTTGTGGCAAAGGTTGAAAAGCATCTGGTAATAACTTTCTATATGGATTTTCCTCTTGTCAGTAGAAACCATGTTTTTTAAATCAAATGCAGACCCTTCTGGATCTTCAAGGCATAGTTTACATAATGGGTCAAGTTTTCCAAAAGGGCACCCTCCATTTGCAGACATAAATGGGGCTTGCATTTTTGCATCTGCAACAGAACTGTGGGCACAAATCAGCATGCGTCTACTTCTACCCTTCTGCTTGCCGTGCAAATTATATAGTCAAGGGTGCGAGTGTGCAGACTTCAGACCACAACTGAAATCCATGTGCAAAAGTATAAGCGCAAGTTGTGTCCACAAGAGAACAGGCCAGGCCTCAGCCCTTCTGAAAATTTACACCATAGTGTCAGACATTTATCATCAATAGGCTCTCATAAAAACTTAAGGGAAAAAATTCCCCCTCCCAGATAACTTAAGTAGGGTGAGAACCCCTTTCACCTTAAAAACCTCACATACCCAAGCCTGACACCTCTCCTCCTCCACCAAGCTTGGAGCCCAGCAGGATCTGGAACCTCTAATCAACTCCCCGCCCCAAGGCTCCAAATCCTTCCTTGCTCCAAGATAATTCCCCCAAGGCTTATAACTCATCCCCGTCCCCCAAACTCTAGGTTCAGAAATCCCTCCTCCAGGCCAGAACCCTTCTCCTGCCCACTTCAGTAAGTTCACAGCTCCCACCTTTGTCCCCCAGATTCTTGACATTAACTCCAGCTCAGAAACCCTGAAAGCCCGTCCGCCCAACTCAACCTGCCAGCTCAGAAATCCTCTACCTGTTGCTGGGCTTGTAGAAGCAGGAACAGAGGCAGCCGGGATAGACTGTGGCTCCAGGCAGCAATCCCCTTCCTTTTGGGAAGCTAAATCGAATTAGTCCAACTGTATTGCAGGCAGGGGGCTGGGGAAGTTCTGCCCTCACCAGGAACTTCCTAGGGGCAGTAGGTGGTACTGCACATTGCAACTCAGCAGCCACATCATACACACTACACAGTGTCTAGTATAAGCTGATGGCTGGGGCTTAGCCACCCCACAAGACTCTAGTGACCAGCTGCCTCTGATGCAATACCCTTCACTGCATCACAGAACAGAAAAATGGAGAAAGCCTAGTAGATCCCATCCCCAGGCCGGTACAGAAATGTTCCTCCCAATGCTTTAGTACTTTTAAATATCACAAGCACAGGAACTTACCCCACTTCTCTTAGGACTGTCAGTAAGTCAGTGGGATTTGAGGGTATTTAGCAGCACACAGAAACCACTCAGCATCCCTCAATCCTCCAGCCTCTCTGCTGAGACTGGTACCAAGGGCGTCAGTTATGGGACTTTTTGCAACGTGGCGATCTGTCCACTATGAAATGACCTGAGTCCACCAAATATATTTTATAGGCTATCAACCATCATACATGAACACAGTAAGATAACTACTGATCTAAGTTGGAGATACATGTGTAATTTTTGATGTGAAAGTCTTCATTTTTCCCTACAGATTCCCTGAACGATTCCATCCCGCTGAAATACTCTCAGCACAGCATATGGAGGTGTTGAAAGCTTATTAGTCAAGTTGCCTGGAGCCTCATTTTGCCGTCCTTTCTCGTGTTGAGTAGTAGGTAGTTATGTGAGCAGTCCCACTGAAGCTGATGTGGCTGCTCAGATACATACTGCTCCATGTGAGTTATGGAGGCGGTACAAAGCCCTTAAATAGGATCTGTTGTGTGTTTTGAGCATCTGTTCTAACTGTGTCCAAGTATTAAGAGGAGGACTCAGTGTCTTGAGCATCAAGGTTCTTTGGCCAAGGTTCAGACCAAATATTGCAGACCCTACACCTCCTTGGCCAAAGGAATTGGATGATATTTATTCTCTTCTTCAAATCAGGGTGGCACAGCTAAAAACAGAAACATGTTTTATTATGAATGTATAGGTTTTGTGTTGTTACAATCAAGCTGTTTTTACAGTCCAAGTCTATTCATTCATGTTTGTCAACATAGTAGCAGTTTCAATACATTGATATTAAAACAAAAAAAGAAAAGTGGCTAAACAAGCTAAGATTTTATACAGAACTCCTGAAGTTATTTAAAACAACAGTCATTCTGAAGCACCTCAAGGGTTAAATCAGTTTTCCTAACTGGAAACTCTACTAGAATAAACCAGCTGTGTTAAATGCCCAGACCCTCTATTCCTGAGCAACCAGATTTAAATCCAGGTTACCACCACTCAAACAGGGGCTTTTAGGGAAAACGGGGGAGGGGAAGTCAGTTATGCAAAGGAGGCATTTAACAAAAAAACAAAACAAAAAAACCCATCTCTCTCTGCGGCCAGTGGAGCACAAAAACCTATGCTGATCATAATATAGGAATGCACCAATGCCTTATCCTCACAACCTAATTGAAAACAGTATCCTGGAAATAGTCCCTTTTCTACCTTTTTCTTCAGAGATCCTCTACACACCAAGTGAAACACTTGGCCCAATTTTGCTTAACCTTACTTTTAGCTGCTCCTCCTTGGATAGCCATGTGGCCTTGACTAAGTCAGTACACCTCAGTTTTCCCACCCGTAAACTAAGATAGCAATACGCACCCTGCTTTGCAAAATGCTTTGAGATCTATAGACAATTAAAAAAACCCAACATATTTGTCACATGCTTGCCTGAGCCAGTGGGTGTCTTACAAAGCCAGCCATTTTACAGCAGTAACTTGATATTTAACTCAGAGCTACCTGGAGTTTAGATTCCATAAAACAAAACAGTCCTTTTCAAGTGCAACCAAAAAGATGCAGACAGGGATAGGCCCCAGGACCAGGTGAGGTTTGCTGGATTATCACACAGGAGCTCTTTCCTCCCATCTCAGCTTCACCCAGACCTACATCCTGGAAGAAGCAGCCAGCATTTTTAATCTTGCCTTCTGGGTCCTGATTGGCTTCTGTCTGCTCCCATCCCCTCTAGCTCCTGGAGAACCACTTCTTATGGGTTTCACCAGCATCTGATCCTGCGTGGCCTCTCTGAGCAGCACTTACAGATCTAAAAATTCACTGTTCTTTTTATCCAAAGGTCACCTTATTTGGGAGGGGTGCATCAAGGTGGTAGGGGTTCCAGCATGGGGGTAATAAATGCCTGGTACACCCTGTCATAGTATTATTATTAAATGGCATTATATATTCATGTCACTCTTCTATATCATACTATATTTTAGGTTATATATGGTACACACAAGCATGTGCCATATGTCTAGAGAATCTGGCCTAAACTGCTCCGAATAGCAGCAGCTTTACTGAATGGCTGAAGCATAACTTAATGCCCCCTTATTTCATGCTGGTGAGGCAATGAAAGAAAACCTATTTCCTTAGCATGACTGGAGCTCTGCTTTGTTTTTCTTGATCCTAGATTTATATTCATAGTTGATCTTCAATGAATCTTTGGTTGCTAAACAACAGCTCCTCTGTCTGCAGTCAGTGAGGATGTGGAAGAGAAACTGCCAGAAGGAATCGTCTAACGGAGCTAAGGCTGAATTTACACAGTCTGCAGCATTCTCTGTTCAAATTGCCTTTTTTCAGGGCAGGTTTAATAGAATCCTGAAATCAGAGCAATGTATACGATCCAAGGTAACCCGACAAGTGTGTGATTTCTTTTGAAGTGTGTTCACAACCTCCTCTCTCTGAAGTTGATTTATGTATTGCAACACCTGTGTTGTCTTAGAAACACTTTGGCCAAGAATAACTCAACATGCAGTAGCAGACTCTTTTTTACACCTGACTCTGGGGCACAGAGCGGCACGTCACGTAGCTGACTCGTTTTGAGTCAGCATGAAAGGCCCCGTTTTAAAGAGAGAGAGTCAAAACAGAAACTTTAGGAGGGCGTGACACAGTAATAGCCCAGCTCAGCAAAAATTCTGGAAGGAGGCAGAGTAGTCTAAAAGACAGGGGAAAAGCCTGACACATAAGGTGGGTCCTGAGGTTTCAAATACCCTGTTACCTTTACTTTCCACATCCTCAGTCATTTAAACGTAACATGGAGGAGAAAGGGGAGCTCTGTGAAAAAAGAAATGCAGCATCAGGCTGGATCCAGGCTCAAAAGTGTGTTGCAAACAACAACACGTTTTGGAGAGAGGAGTAAATTGCTGCCGGCCCTGGCAGCAAGGGAACAGACTCAGGTAGCAGGCTGATGGCTGCAGGAACTTCCACAAATATTTTCTCGCCATGCCTCTTGATTGTTCAAGTGCTTCAGGCTCCCCATTTCAAGAATGACAGCAAGTGGCTCCTGTCAACCCATAACCAGTTTAACGCCTCCCTTATGTTCTATCTGTTCTGGGAGTTTATTTTAATCCAGAGCTCTCTACATTCATGCAGATTTCATAAACATTACGGTTTTGTCTTTTTAAAGCACTGTCTGCTTTCCAGTTGTGGGATCCATTTACTGCAAAAATCTTCGCTCATTTGTTATACAAGTACAATGTATGGTTGGGGCCTCTGGGCACTCAAATACACAGAGTAAATAAAGAACCAAATAAATATTTAATGTGCCAAATTCAACTTTGGTGTAAGCAGACACACTCCTATTAAGGGGTGGAGGGTTTTGCTGCTTACTCCAGGAATAAACTTGGTCCATTATTGCTGTGTCTTTGAATGTATACCTTGCAAACAACGATCTGATACTGCACTGAGAACTATGTGGTCAAACCCCTGCAGCCATGTGGAGCCCTGTTGGTCAATGGGACTCAATTCAGGCCCCGGGATCGGACTCTGCCGTTTTCAGTATGGGGTTGGCATCCAAATATACAAAGCAACACCTATTGTAAACTACAGTACCAGCAAAAGTCACTTATCTTTACGACATGAAATCGGACTTCAATTCCCATCCCAGCCTCTGTACACAACTCTGGTAGTGCATAGAGTCTGACAGGAATCACGAGGGGACTGGGGACAATTTCCTGAATGCAGGAGCAGCAGAGGGCTGAAATAAGTAGCCCTATGTTGTATCCAATAATGCCAATCTCAAGAGATCAAAAATCATGACTCAGACCCCCAAAATAATGACTGGCCCAAAAAATCAAAAGAATTTTTAAAAAGTATTATATTGTGGGGTTTGGGGTTTTTTGGTCTGTCTTTTGATTTTTGAACTCCCCCTGCACCACGCCCCCCTCACCGCAATCTCACCTCTGCTCCTCCAGGTATTCTTCACCTCCCTCTCCCAGGTGGGGTGGGGGAGGCTGCAGCAGAGTCCCCTCTGTCCCTTCAAAGCTCTTTGCTCTCCACCCCACTCCCCACGAGAATGGAGGGAGTTGGGGAGAATCTGCCGGCTTTCAGAAGGACTGAACTTTGCCAGGGGGGCTGGAGTTTCTTCTCTCATTGTGAGGTGAGCTCCAGCTCTCTCTGAAATCCCGTACTCACGAAAAAAATGGCAAGAGATGGCAATACTGCGTACCTCCTCCCAGGCCCAAGTACAGGGCAGTGCTGAAGGCAGAGCTAGGTGCAAGAGAGGGAGTAGCCAGAGGGTATATCTACATTACAATTCAAAACCTGTGGCTGGCCTGTGTCCGCTGACTTGGGCTCACAGGGCTTGATCTAAGGGGCTCTTTAATAGTCATATTCACATTCAGGCTCAGGGTGGATTGTCCCAGAACTCAGGCTGCAGCCTGAGCCTGAATGTCTACAGCACAATTAAACAGCCTTGCAACCTGAGCCCAGCAAGCCTGGGTCAGCTTGCATGGGCCAGCCGTGGGTTTTTAATTGCAGTGTAGACATACCCATGGTGCTCGGCATGATGGGGATTCTGGCCTGTGGGGGTTACAGCTCACAGGCAGCCCAGGACAGGCTGCTATAAATTCCAGCTTTCCCTGGAGCAGCTCTAATTTACACCCGGTACCATTTCAGCTCCTGCAGCAGCCCAGAATCCGGAGAGCACAACGGTGGTATCAAGCCCCCTTTGCCTCCCCTCTCTATAAACTATGCCTTCTGTGTAGCATGTTTCAGGAGACACAGCACAGAATCAATCCCATAGTCTTTAATTAAACACCTAACTAAAGCAAATACCAACTTAAAACAGGGAGTTTGTTGTAGGAAGTGGCTCTTTTGTGCATATTATATAGTGTTAACGGCAGAAAACGGTGTCTGAAACATGAGATTATGCTGTGTAAGAAGACAATTATACTCTTCCTCACATACTCAGGATTACATATGTGCACAAAGTAAAGCCTAGCAAAGATTTAGCCATGCTTGTCTGGATCAGGGGTTCTCAACCTTTTTCTTTCTGAAGCCCACCCCAACATACTATAAAAACTCCATGGCCCACCTGGGCCACAACAACTGTTTTTCTGCATATAAAAGCCAGGGTTGCCATTAGGGGTAGTAAACAGGGCCCCGCAAAGCTAAATTGCTCAGGCTTCTGCTTCAGCCCCGGGTGGCAGGCTCAGGGCCCCAGGCTTCAGTACGATGCAGTCAGGCTACAGCTTTCTACCCAGGCCCCAGCAAATCTAACGCTAGCCCTGCTTGGCGGATCCCCTGAAACCTGCTCGTGGCCTACAGGGGGTCCCGGAGAACCACGGGTCTGGATGATACGGCAGCTATATATACACATGCATATATAGCAACTGGATTTCTGTTGCTTCCAATTTAGAAACTGGGATCAGGGAAGCAAATAGCAACATAGTAAAATGCCACCCTATTGGCACACCCTTTTCATCAGTAATAAAAAAAGTGAAAATTTCTGCTCTGTTATACATGAAGAAACCTCACTGAACTTGTATGCATACAAAGGAATTTGGATCTAAACTTTTTAATCCTCCCGTTTATATTTTTGCACTTACAAAATGATTAAATAATCAATCTATTGTGGATCTATTTTAGGAATTTATTTGTATACATTGAATTAAACTGCCTGACTTCTGGCACAAGCTGAATAAAAAGATTGTGTTATGTTGGGAAAGATAAACAGGAGGAGACTATCAGAAAAAAGTTAATCACAGATCCCACACGACACTAAAGTTGCTAGGACATTTCCAGTAAACGTGCATAAGCCAGGTTTAATTGTTTATCATGGAATTTGAAGTTCCCATCAAATGTGGCTTTTAAAGGCCTAATTTTGCAAGCACTGAGCAACCTTAATTAGTATTGAAGACAATGGGAGCTCAGGGCATTTGCCAGGCTGTACAATCGAGCTGTAAAGCATTCTATTGCTTTGGAGATTATGGGGAGCAGAGTTCTACTATGAAAAATGCATAACCCTTTCATTTATATTAATAACATAACATTTATTTAAACAGCTACGTAAAGTATATATAAAAGTTGGAAGATCACAATAAGGTTTGAATTAAAGATTCACATTATTGAACAACCTGATGACCATGTCACATACACTGGGGTAAAGGAGAGAAGAATGAAACTTATGGTGTCTATATGCACACAACGGGCAACATTCTGCCTGCAAATCATTGGGGCTGATCCTGTGCTGTGACTGCACTTAATCGCTCATCCATCAAGTTTTTTCCCCCCCATAGGCTGTGAAAACAGGAATTTATAGGAAATCATATGTCCTAATAAAGACACATCTTGGTCTGATTCTGAAGCTTTTTGAATTGCACCATCTGAATAAAATTCTTCTTATGAGAAGCCAGCTGTAACCATTAAAAGTGTGAAAGCAGTAACTGCATGGGAGATTTTGAGGGGCTATTACCTAGAAACTGATTTGATCATGATGGGAAATTCAGAACATGTCAGGTCATAAGAATATACTGCATAGCACAGGCCAAGAGATCATGCCTCTTGTCTTTATATTTGACATTAAACATTCCAAGTAAAAATACAGACATTTGTTCCTCCTAGAATCATCCAATACTTAAATAGCTACACCCACATCACTGGTGCGGGATCAGTCTCCAATAGCTACAGCATTAATATTATACTGGAATAATTATTGGAGGTATTGAAAGTAGAGGAAGAGGAGACTCCAACAGCACTGCAGAGGCAGATTTTATTTTGCACAGTGTACATAAATGTGTAAGAAAGACACAGTCAAAACAAGAATATACAGAGGAGTGAGACTGAACTAATACAATAGTTAAACTGTAGGACGGTGTTCAGGAATACCCCCAAAATGCTGGAACAATCAGTGTCAGCCTAAGGTACCTGCTGCACAAATGACAACTGCTCAGGTTGAAATTGTTGAAGGAGACTCTTCACTTAACACCACAATGGCTAAAAAAACCCTTATGTGTTTCACTTGTGAATCAGGGTAACTTGCTTAAATAAGCCTTTCACTTCCATTATTCCTGCTTCTCCACCCCACCTCCTTCAGAGTGTCTATGTGCAGCATGTTAGCCATGCTGCAGAAAACCTTCACTTCCCAGTCTGAATATTAGATCAAGGTGTATTTCCCTGCTTCTGTATTTTTCCATTTTAGGTGCATTAAAATCAGCCATAGGTGGAAAGAAAAAGATTCCCCTCAGAGAAGCACCTCAATCATACTCCAGCCATGACTTTAAAACTCACTCTCACTAACTCAGGCCTTATCTATATTACAAAGTTTTGTCGGCAAAAGCTGCCTTTTGCTGACAAAACAGAGGAGGTGTACACACTACTACAAAGCTACTTTTGGCGGCAAAACTCTGATGTTTTGCTGACAAAATAAAACCACCTCAACGAGAGGCATAAAGCTTTTTTGCAGCAAAGTTAAAGTGACAAAGCATCTGCGCTGCCACCCGCCCCTCCCTTTCAAAGCTCTGGGAAGTATCCGACAGCTGAGCGTCCTGCTCCCTTTGGGGAACAAGGAGCAAATCACTAATGTGGAATGCTCCTGTTCTGCCCTGCACTAGGAACACAGGGGAAGGCAGACTGCTGCTTCAGGGAGCAGGGGTGAGGCTTTGACATTCTTCAGCACAGAGAGCTCACAGAGCTGCTCAGGATGCCACTCCCGGCAGCTGAGGAGGTTGCAGGAGAACTCAAAGGGAAACACAGAACCACAGGCAGGCAGGCAGAGCGGGCTGCTTCGGGAGAGACTGCTGTGCCGAACAGAGCCCGGGGGTGACGCGGGAAGGTTTTCCCCTCCCCTGACCTCAGGATAGGTCATTCAACCTGCTGTCTCCCCCGCACCAGACATACCACTTTCCTCTCCCTCCCCCCACTACTCCTGAGGGAATTCTGCACCACTGCACAATGCAGAATTTTGCAGAAATTAACATTGTGCACACATCTGTTAGTCTTAAAGGTGCCACAGGACACTCTGTTGCTTTTTATAGATCCAGACTAACACAGCTACCCCTCTGATATTGTGCACGCAGAATTTCCTTTCCCTCACAGAAATGGGTTGCAGGGCTGCTAGCTGACACTAGGGGCCACTGGACCTGGCAGAGTCCAGCTCACACATAGAAGACACTGATGGGGGGAGGGAGAGGCAGCTAGAAGGTTCCTAGCAGCTGCAGTTCCCCGCACGCCATGAGGGAAGGAAACGGCAGTGCGCAGGAAACTCTGTGCAAGCCGGGGACCAAGCATCAGGCTGTTTCTCTCTATGGATCCCTGGGCGGGGAGGGGGTACGGGTATCTGGGCAAGGGGGGCACCGCTGTTAGTGTCTGGGGGAAGACAGTGCGGTGTATTTGGGCCGGGGGGCCCCCGTGGCTGAGCTCTGGGGGGAGGGAGTGCGAGTATCTTTGTAGTGTAGACAAGGCCTCACAGTGTAACTCATTGTCCCCATTTTACAAAGATTGGATTAGAACTAAGTAACACGTATATGTAAGTAATCAGGTAGCATTTTGCACCTGTTCACGATGAATGGGATCTAAATTTACCCCATACATTTAATGTTTATTTCAATAACAAAGCAAAATATAAACCTCAACCAAAACTTTTCTCTGACTTGTTTTTTCCCTGCAGGATGCCTTTGCCCTTGACCTTAGTTTTCCTCTTAGGATGGAGGTAAGAGAATCTAGTCTGGCTGCCAGGGTGATCAGCAGAATCAATTTTCATCTCTCTGCAGGGTCATAGGATCTGACACACTATTACAAATATGCATTTCTGTAATGACATTTTTTGGTGTTCTAAATGCATACTATTATGTTGTATCATGAAGAGACTATGGAATAGTGATGATATACAATTACAGTAAAAAGTCAGCATTTATCCACTGTTATCAGCTATGTTCATCTTAGGCTTCATGCAGCCGTGCTCCATTCTTATAAAATGGTTCAATGGATAAACCAAAACACTCAAATATAAACATCCCCTCCCAACAACTGAGTGATGCTGAAACCCACTGTGCGCATCCCATTTAGTTTCAGCATTAGAAGAATGAGGTGACTTACATTTGAGTATATCTGAGCATTAATTGGCTTGAAAGTGTGGTTTCCATGCCAATTAAAGGCTGCACAAATATTCCTTCTTGCCCTCATGTCAGAGTCTGTGAGTAATGTATTAAGACAGAGGATGCTTTTTAAGGGCTACAGTCTACTACTGTTGCCTGTGTTGAAGTGAACTGAAGACAGTGAGAGCTTTGTGCTAAAACAGAGAAATAGAACGTGACCTAAATATCCTAGGGAACTTTGCTTTAGCCAATGAATAACATTTAGAAAGGGGTTTTCTCCATTTAATTAAAAAGAAAAAGAAAAAAGAATATTTAGAGAGATTAAAATTCCATCTCTTCCATCTAGCCAGCACTCCTCCGCTGGCTCTTTTACTTACTTATTCTTCTTTTCACATTTCCTTGCCTTATTCTTGATGCTTCTATAACTGGGCATGCACATTACATATTATCGTGATTACCCATCAATGGGGGACAGATCCTACTTCACAGCCGTGAATTTTGCCAACCTCAATGGGTGCAGGATCGGAACCTAGTTGAGGTATGATAGCCTACAGCATCTAAGCAAATGGTGCTATTTTGTTTGAACTTTAATGGCTAAATGCTGCCCTTATATAAGTGCACATATAACTCCCATTGACTGCAGAATTTAACCCTTGTGTTACATTTTTTAAAAATGTGTTAATAGATACTTGCTATCTACCATCATCAAAACTCTCTTTTTTTCTTTCCCAAACAAAACACAATATTGACGTAGAGTTAAGATGCCTGAAGCAATTACTCTAACCCTGATGCAAAATAAATAACTGCAGCATTAGGATTTAAAACCCATGCATTAGAAAGACTGGAAGTGACAAGCCAAAATGAGGTCCTACTTTGAAAATTGGCACTTTCTTATCAAATAGATCTGTTCCCCTCTGTGTTCAGAATTGCCTTTACTGACTCCAGTGACAAAACTAAATGTCGCTTTTCATTCCTGGTGCACAGACTTAAGTGGTGGACAGGGCTTGTTTTGGCCGCCTGCACAGGGGTGAACTTCATCCAGGCTGTATATGCTTCTAATGGTCCAAAGTAGTGGAACTTTACTCCTGTACATCTCCTAAAGTGCACAGAAGAGACACTCTGGGTGTGATCCAGGCAGATACTTAGGTGTCCACATCCTGTTTTTAGGCATCACTACAATCCACAAAACCCCCACTCTGCTGCCACCGAACTCCGTAGGCACCTAACCTCACTTGGTGCCTAATTTTTTCAAGTAAAAGGTCCCCATGCACCTAGTTTTTGCCTCTAGACATGTGCAATGCACATGTCTAGATGTCCAGATGCTCATTTCATGGCTAAGTCCCAGAGCGATTCACAACCCAAGGGAAGATAGGTGTTTGGCCACCTTAGCCACGAATGGGGGCCTGATCTGGTAGGCATGATCAGAGGCTGTATACCGGATCGGGCCCCTCTAGTGAGTTCTCACAAAGCAGCCAGGGGTGGGACCTCCCATACAGCCTTTAGCTCAGTGGTTCAGATAACTTACCCAGGCTATGGGAGATCTCAGTTCAAGTCCCCCTCCTCCTGTGGTGCAGAAGGGATGTGACCAGACATCTGTCACCTCTTATGAGTTCTCCTAACCACTGGGCTATGGGATACTCTGTTGTGGGTCTCTCTCAGATGCTCTGGTTGAAGTTGTTCCACTTTAACTAAATAATTGAATTAAATATTAATTGGGCCAGAAAAAGCATTAAAATGACTCTACAGCCCAGCAGTTAAGGCACTTACCTGAGCGGTGGTAGGTCCCTGTTCAAATCCCTTCTCCCCCTCAGGATGGGTGGGGGGACTGGAGCTGGGGGTCTCCGACATCCCAGATGAGTACTCTAACCACTAGGTTAAAGGTTATAAAGGAGAGCCTCCTCTTTCCCCTCCCTAGCCATTTTGTTTCAAGCCCTGCATGCCACTTAGCCAGAGGAGCACCTATGTTCCCCCAGTTTGTGGCTTACAAGCAGTGTTAGGCGCCTATCTCTGAGGCCTGGTCTATACTACCCGCCTGAATCGGCGGGTAGAAATCGACCTCTCGGGGATCGATTTATCGCGTCCCGTCGGGACGCGACAATCGATCCCCGAATCGGCGCTCTAACTCCACCAGCGGAGGTGGTAGTAAGCGCCGCCGACAAAAAGCGGCAGAAGTCGATTTTGCCGCCGTCCTCACAACGGGGTAAGTCGGCTGTAATACGTCGAATTCAGCTACGCTATTCACGTAGCTGAATTTGCGTATCTTAAATCGACTCCCCGCTGTAGTGTAGATGTACCCTGAGAAGAGGTGGGGCTTAGAACACACTGCTTTTGTTGGCAGTGCCCACCGGCTAGCTTAGGTGACTCCCCACCTCGCATGCTGGCTGTGTGGATAGCAGGCCAAGCTGATCACCTCTCCCCATTTATTGTTTAGGAGGCTACATGCCTAACTCAAGCTTTGCAGATCGCAGTGTTGTTCCTCTGATATATTTTTTTTTTTTAGGCAGCTAAAGGTTAGGTACTGTGACCCTCAGTGTTGTGAAGCCTAAGTCCCATCATGGATCCCACCCTCAGTTACTCCACATCTTAAGGAGATGCACAGAATCAGAATCCTCCCCATCAGGGGCACTAGATGGGAACCCCCAAACTGTGGACTTCCTATAATCAGCAGGAGAGGACAACAACCAGCGAAGACCCTGCCCTAGTGGGAGGGACAACAACCAGCGAAGACCCTGCCCTAGTGAGCTTCTAAATGGTGTCACCTGGAGCCCTGCTTCTGCAAAGCTTTGAGGGCAGCCAGCCAGGCACTTTTTTTTTTTTTAACCCCACTAAATAGGGTTGCCAATTTTGGTTGGAAGTATTCTTGGAGGTTTCATCACATGACATAATCATTAATTAAAGATTAACCTTTTATTCCTGGAGACTCCAGGACAATCCTGGAGGGTTGGCGATCCTATGCATAAAAGAGCTGACAACTACAATTTTAAATACTGGCGTTTTGATGTGTTAAATTTTAAGATTATAGCCTTTGACCATTCTTGTTAACTACCAACTTTTGTTGCATAAACAGAAAGATTAGTGAGAAATAATGCATTAACTTTAATAACTTAGTCTGACCTCTGCATGAGATTTTGGTAGGTGCATCTACTGATATTTTCATTGTTTATAAAAAAACAACAACAAAGCACTGGTAAGATAGAGAAGTTCAAGAAAACATTAAACACCAGGCCTGAACTTTCAAGAGGAAGTCCTGTTTTACTCCTTAGCTATGGAACACATTTACTGAGGATGTTTGCACTGACACAGGCACACTTACAAAGTTGCACAATCCCCTCTGGTTAATTCTGGTCCAAGTCACTTTTTATACCAGTGCACAGCATCTACATCGCTGCAGCTTATACTTAAACAAGTGCAAAAATCCCCAGTGTAGACAAGCCCTTACCTTTCAGAAAATTAACCCTGTACTCTAGGAGTAAGTGGTGTAATATCTGTTAGGACCAACAATGGTTTTCTACTGTATGGCTAATAAAGAGATTTGGGGCCTGATCCAGCACCCATTGATTTCAGTGTCCAAATTCCCATTCACCTCACTGGTGGTGGACTGAACCTTATTTTAGTATAAACTCTAAATACAATCCTAACTCTGGGGTTAGTAGCTATGCGTCTACAATATTTATTTGATTTTCCTTTGATTTTTCATGGTGGTTCACTTTTTACATAATTTTATAACTGCATATGTTCTTATTTCACACACATTCATTATATCAGCATCTTTGCTTTCAAAAATTCATCAATTAATAAGATATACTGAGGAAAAAGTTCATGCAGTAATTAAAGTAGTCTATATTTTCAACGAAAGAGAATATACCAGATACAAATAACCCCTCCCCACCAGCCCCATGGCTTTCCTTTGAGTCATCGCTAAAGAGCAACTACATGCTAAAAATTCTGAATAACCTACACACCCACACAACATGCGTCCAAAGAAGATCATTTCCCAGCAAACATTTGTGGAGTTATTACTAACGATCCAGCTGCTAATTTAGCATCTGCTCTTCCTCTCAAGTTACTAACAAGTCCCCTCCCTATGTAGCAACCTGGCTCTGAATGGGTAGTACTCACGCAAAGGTTTGCCTCTTTAAAATACACTGATATATTTAGAATGAGTACACCACTTTATATGCAAAACAGTAAGAATATTTCAGATTAATTGAAAGACTTCAGATAAAGTCAGCCTAATGAAAAAATAGACATGCCAAACAAATAACTCTTCTTGATCTGGTAACTTCAAGAAGGATTATGGAAAGGGGCAGGGGGACAGAGACAGCTTCTTCCTATAAAAAGGAGCATTTTTTAAATTACACTTTGCTTTAGGAAATTCCATTTCTCTTTTTAAAGGTATGACTTGCTATCGTATACTTAAACTGGAATTTCCTTTTTATAAAAAGAACATATACAATATTTGCAATATAAAATATATTTTTATAAAGAGAAAATATACAAGTTTTTCCACAAATATATATTTTATTAAGACTTTTTATTTTATTAGAATATTCACTTCCTCAAACAAAACTGCCTCTGATAAATAAAAGGCCCGTCTCTTCCTAAAAACAATGACAGTTTTGCACATGAAAAGGTTTTCTGTTTTCTCTGTTCTGTGGTGTGGGTTTTTTTGAGTGACAATAACTGAACTTCAGTCATGACTGATCTAACAGTGTGTAGCTAATTGACTTTCATTAGTCAAACTTTATTTTTACCTTGTCTCAAATTTAACAATTATCTAATGCACTGACTTCCTAAAATCGTATAGCTTAGTTCATTGGCATGTGTTTACAATACATCATATTTTTAAAGGAAAAATTCATTTTTTAGTATAAAAAAAAATCAGTGCTTTGATACATACTCAGATGTCTCAAGGAATTTAACCTGAATTCCACTGTTATATATAAATTTATATGCAACAGTAATAGCTATATATAAACATGACCATTTAAGTTGTGTGCATTATGTACTACAGACAGATATAAATATATACACATACCTAGACATAATGAATGAACTGGCGCCAATGCCAGCATAGTCCTCTGGCTTAGTGGAGATCAGAACTATAACTAACAGGAAGCTAAACCATAGTTTATAATTAGTTATAACAAATATATATAAGGCATACATCACTGGGTACATGTAAATGGTTTAGATTAAGAAGAACAGGGGTCTAATTGAGTGAGGAGAAATGTAGTGATGCACGTTCTATCCACAATCGCAAACTGCAGCCTTACAGCGTTCACATTAGCAGTTTTAATAGAAACATCCAGATACTATAGATTGTGAGACAAATCATTAGTATACTTAAGGCTTATCTACATGAACATTTAGTTTGCAGTAAGTTGGGGTATGAATCTACCCTGCACTAGCCTGCCACGACTAACTGTCCATGTGGAGCCTGCCACGACTAACTGTCCATGTGGACCCTGCTGACACGCATCAACAGTTTGTTAATGTGTTTTGATTTAGTCCTCTTTGAAATGGGATTATATCAAAGCACATTAATAAACTGTTAATGGTCATCAGAAGGGTCCACACTGATAGTTAGTCCATGACAAGGTAGATTCACTCCCAGTTAGCCAGAAACTAAATGTTCATGTAGACAAGCCCTGGGATGAATAGGGCAATTTATTTGCTTGTGAGCAAATATCTAATTCCCTCTTGATGCCATGCAAAACCCACATAAAAAGGCTTTGTACAGAGAACCAATGAGGGGTTGAGGGAAAAGTTATGCCCCCTATTGGCTCAGTAGGATGGCATGAAGCAACTGCATAGCTACAACTAGGGATTCTGGGAGTTTAGGCTAGTGGATTTGCATAGCGGTGCACTTATAAGCCACCATTCTGCACTGCCCTTGCCAGACCTTGAACTCCCTCTCTGCACAGATTCCCTGGCAGAAAGGAATCATTGTAGTTCTACTGGGTTTAGGACTTTCCATGACCATTGCTGCAGTGGGACAGCATTGGGGCCTTCAAGCTAATATTGCAATATATTTGCAGACCCAGCATTGCATTCAGTTGTGTCCAGAATGAGAGTTTTGCAAAGATAATGGTTAGAAATAAAGTTTGAAAACTTAGGCCTGGTCTCGACTACAGAGTTAGGTCAACATAAGGAAGCTTAGGTCAACCTAACTCTGTAAGTGCCTACTCTACAACGCTGCTCCTACCGATGTAAGTAGCCCACTAAATTGGCTTAACTCCACCTCCACGAGAGGCATAGCACTTTGGTCAATGTAGTTAGGATGACACAGTGTCTGGGTAGACACTGTGTTACTTACATCAGCATGTTGGCTGTCAGCCTCGGGGGTGGGGTGGAGGTTCCAACAGTGTTTTGGACAACCTGTGTGTAGGTTGTCAGCCCTAGGGCTGCCAAGCTCCAACTGTCACTGCCACACAATGCCCCACTTCAGTGGGTGGAAGCACCCCTGGTGAGGATGTGCACTGCTGACAGAAGAAGCAGAATGTGGACATGAACCACCACTTTAATTATTGTGGTGGTTGTGGGTCGACTTAAGTTAAGTCGATTTAATTTTGTAGTGTAGACAAGCCTTTGTACTCTGCAAATAGCGATGGGACCAAAAGAGAAATGCTGGTACCATCAATCACTTTAAACTGGTTCATATCCAACCCCTGAGAGGCAATAATTTCCCCCCTCCCTCCAAAGTAGAGCGAGCAAATAAATACATTCTCCTTCTTCACTGCCATGTCACAAATCTGAAACTTATAAGAGTGAATAGAAACTGAATGAAGTATAACTAACCCTATGTAGGAGAGGTTATGTTTTATCCCAATAATTTGTCTTGAATGAATTATGTTTATACTTGGTTATGGGTGGTATCTTTTCACGTAGTTTTAATAGAAAGATAAAGGCCTGAATTCTAGCATATAAGAGATTGGCAGACACCACTGCCAAATCACAGCAACATAAGCTGTCTGCCATAAGCATTGTGCCAGACAAGCCAACGTAGGATTTCAGGTGATTGGGAGTCTGCACCAAATGTCTACATGGTTGCATTCTACCAGGCAGCAGTACCTGTAAATCTCCCCCTCACTCTATGTCCTCTGCATGTGTTCTGAGGAACAGATCAGCACTTGACAAAATATTGCTAAGGCTCATGTGTAAGGTAGGTAGAGTCCACTTGCATTTAGATGTGTACACTGCAAATATCACAATCAGCATTGTACAGCGTCTGTCAAATGATCCTCTCCATGTGTTCCTGTCCCACTCAGCCACTTGCTGGCAGATGTAACTGGAGCCCAGAAATACTTCTAGAAGGAGGGGCAGACTAGTATGTAGTATGACATGATGGAAACTCTGGCTTCATAAGTAAGGTCCCCTAAGGTATCTGCATGTTTCTTTATATCTATTTCATGACTTTTGTATGCGCAACTGCGTAACCTCAACCTTGCATTAGCAGCTTTGTGCCTGGAATTTTAATACACACTGTTTTTCCCCCTAGCATAGGCTGGGATTTTTCAAAGGCTCCAAAATGAATAGGGCACCCATCTCCCTTTGAATTTCAACAGGATTGGGGGACCTAAGTCTCTTCGGTGCCTTTGAAAATCCCAACCATAAAACCCACAGGAACACTGAAGGAAGCTCCATGGCAGACCACAGTGTTGGATGAAGTATAAAGAATCATAGAAGATTAGGGTTGGAAGAGACCTCAGAGGTCATCTAGTCCAATCCCCAAGACAGCGAAGTGACAGACCACCATCATAATAAAACCACCGAGGTCTTATCTAGCACTTTTCATCAGTAGATCTCAAAGTGCTTCACAAAGGAGGTCAGTATCATCATCATCCCTGTTTTACAGATGGGGAAACCAAGGTGCAGAGAGGGCAAGCAACTTGCCCAAGGTCACCTAGCAGGCCCATGGCAGTGCCAGAGAATAGATCCCAGCTCTCCCATGTCATATGCTAGTTTGTTGTCCACTAGGCCACATTGCCTCTCCAGGTTTGTTTCCGAAGTTTTGCTTTTGCACCAAGATCTAGGCACCAAATCTTGGTCCTGAGCACAGAACCCAAGAAGATATAGGAGATATAGTGGGAATCAAGGGGGGGAAATCTTTCAGGTCAAAATCAACAGATCGGCCTTTCTACAGCTAGTGCTGTAGATTCTACACAAGGTGAGGGTTTTGGCTGGTAGAACTGCACAATTACAGACCTATGGCTCACATTTCCACTTTGCTTTCCAACCTCCATTCCAATGTTGTGAAAAAACCTGCTGCAGAGTTGTAGAGCATGCAAGGAGTCCAGAATCCAGCTAATGAACTGTCTGCTTCGTGACCTCTTTAGCTAGGTATACACACAACACATATTATATTCTAAAGCAATGCCTCCTATCTTCTAACCATGAGAGAGAGTGCACAGAACACCAAGAAAGTCCATTAGGGAGACTCTATGCCCAGATATTTAATCCAAGAACTGCTTATATATTACAGTGATGAGTACTATAGAAAATGATTTAATAGATTAAGGGAGAGATCTTCAAAAGGCACAAATAGGACTTGGGCACCTAACTCCCTTGTTTAAATCTCCTCTTAATACATATTTTGGAACGGACACCTTTGGGTGTTTAAAAATAAGAATAATGTTAATATTTTTTTTAAAAGGCATCAAAATAGTGGATCTACCATTTACTGTTTTCTTTCTACATATGTGTGTGGCAACCATTTTTTTGGTGGTGTGGGGGAAGGGCGGGGGGGGGGGGGAAGAGCACAGAGAACAGGGAAAACATCCCTTCATAATTTAGCTTCATCCTTAAATAATTCTCAGAGAAAGAAATTTAATCCAGGAAAACCCCTGGTGCTGATTGAAATCACTTGGGGTTTTGTCTTTATATGTATAATACTTATGAAAGATTTATAGCCACTCAGATATTGTTGTGCACATCTAGCCAGGTGCTAAACACAGCCTGAAGGGAGTGTTTGCAAGCTGACCTTATGCAGTTTGTTTTTAAAGTAACTCTGCCATACCCTGATGAAACCACTTTCTGACCGAGATAATGACAAAATTCAGTCTCCGTGTTCATTACCATCTGTTCAGAGATGGAAAAATTTTAGAGCAGTGGTGAGCAGCCTGCAGCCCACAGGCTGCATGTGGCCCATGAGGATAATCTGATTGGAGGCTGCGAGACATTTTGCTGACGTTGACCATCCGCACGCATGCCCCTCCTTCCTTCCCCCTGCAGCTCCCAGTGGCCGCGTTTCTCTGTTCCCAGCCAATTGGAGCTGCAGCTAGCGGCAGCCAGCATGTCCCTGCATCCCGCTGCTTCCCGCAGCTCCCATTGGCTGGGAACGGTGAACTGCGGCCACTGGGAGCTGCGAGGGGCTGTGCCTGCGGACAGTCAACGTCAGCAAAATGTCTCGCAGCCTGCAATCGGATTACCCTGATGGGCTGTATGTGGCCTATGGGCCACAAGTTGCCCATCACTGTTTTAGAGTAAGTATGTGCTAGATTGTCTCTTTTAAACCCAGTTCAGAATAAGGGGTAGTACAGAACCACACTACAACAGGGAAGCAATAGAAGACAATCTGTCTTTGGGAAGCAGAATACTTGGGCAAGTCACTTTGGATATGTCTACACTGCAATTAAAAACCCACAGCAGGCCCATGCCAGCTGAATTGCACTCACAGGGCTTGGGTTAAGGGACTATTTAATTGGGGTGTATAGGTCCCGGTTTGGGCTGGTGCCTGGACTGCAGGACCTTGTGACGTGGGTGGGTCCCAGAGCTCAGGCTGCAGCCTGAGCTCTAATGTCTACATCACAATTAAACAGCCTTGCAGCCCAAGCCCTGTGAGCCCAAGTCAGGTGGCATGGGCCATCCGCGGGTTTCTAAATTGCAGTGTAGATATATAACCTCAATCTCCCTCCATCTGAGTTTCCCCACCTGTAATAGGGATAATCATAGAATCATAGAAGATTAGGGTTGGAAGATAATAGAACTTCCCTACTTCACAGAGGTGTTGAGAGGATAAATACATTAGAGATTGTGAGGTGCTCAGATACTATGGTAATAGAGGTCATACACGTACCTAAAATGGATGTATGGATGGGGAATATTATGCAGGTCAAGCAAACTGTGTGCAGGGGTAGGCAGCTTCTTGCATCCTCAGCCCACTGGGAACCTGCAGAAGGACCAGGCAGAATCCCACCCCACATCCATCACATTTAGGAATCACTGTATCCAAGTAGAATTCCCAACTTTTAATTTCAAGTATTCATTTCCTATTTTCGTTGCTGATTTTCAGCTCTAAGATGTTTATATTTGTTTTCCGTTCATGGTCACAGAATTTATATTCCCCAATGTTGTTGCTAAATTAGAATGAAAGACCAAAGCTTGTCTCGCTTTAGGTAGTAAGACATATCTTATCTGTGCAGCCTTGTGTAGGCCTGTATATAATAATTTATATAGGACAAATCCTGACCCACATGCAAAGCCTGCGTAAACGGGCCTCAAACACGGATTCTCCACAGTCATTAGGGGATGGGCAACGCTTTGCTAGGCGCAAAAGGGTAGTTAGTTCTCCACAGCCTGTTCAGTCAGTTGCCTGTTTGCTAGGACTGCCAACAAAGGTGTCAGTTCTGATGGTGCCTTGCAGAATCAAAATCACTAATTTCATAGGAGCCATTAGGTAGTAGCAGCTGTGAGTCAGTATCTACCTGGGCAGATTGGAACCATTAATTTTGGGATGAAAGGCCCCATATGCCCTAACTAATCCCCTATTCAGTCTTCTGCTCATAAGCACTTTTTAAAATATGCAATATTAAGTTATCTATAATGTAATAAGAACAACTGATCAGGAATTTTCCCTCCAAATGATTTTTCAATAGACACAGTTTCTACCAAATCAAAATTTTCTATGGGAAAATTTCAATTTTGCTGACATTTTTGGTTTCCTGTTGCGAAAATCAAAATGAAATTGTTTGTTTGGGGTTGGCTCAACCTGACTCAAAATATTTTGGATTGTTGAACTGAATGAAAATGTTTCAATCTGGGAATGTCAAAGTGTTTTGCTTTGATGAACACGCCAAAACTATCAGAGGGGTAGCCGTGTTAGTCTGTATCCACAAAAATAACGAGGAGTCCAGTGGCACCTTAAAGACTAACAAATTTATTTGGGCATAAGCTTGCCATATGCCAAAACTAAAAACTGTCTAGCCATTTCTGTCCCATGAAAAAATTTGATATTTCAAGTCTTTGACCTAATTTGGAATGGAAATTCCAATTTTTGGTCAGTTTTAGTAATACTAGCTATTTTTAGTGAATCTGAAAGCTGGGTGGGGGGGGGGAAAGGAAATGGGAAAAGCAGATCAATGTCAAGTTGTTTTTCCACACACTGTATTGAAATTTAGAAGCACTTCTGCTTGGCTCCTGTTCTTTTTTGTTCCACCATATGCCATTTGTCACTAGAGCTCGGACCAAACCAAAACCCTGAATAAAAATTTCATGACTGCTTTCCACTGCCTCTGGACTGTGATGAATCAGCTCTCTGGACAAGAACACCCCATGAACTTTAGAAAAGCTCAGCTCCAGATCCTGAACTTCATGGCTCAGGTCTATCTCTAGCAAAGACAAACGTGAAAAGATAAGAAACTTGAGAGAAATATATTGTCATATACACCTTTCTTATCTCCAGGTTGATCTGTTTACATGGGCCCACTCTGCAAATCCTATGCTATTAGGTCCTGATCTAACAGAATGCTTAAGCACATGATGAACTTTAAGCAAGTGTGCAGTCCCGTTGATGTTAAAGAGACTAATTATGTGACTAAAGGTTGCAGGATCAGGCCCCATATTATAGATGTTCCTAATGCTTTAACTTTCTGGAACAGACAATTCACAGACTACCATACAGATTTCATAAATGGTTGGGGAAAAAGACAGACAACAAATTTTAAAATCAGAAAAATCCTCTTGTGTAGCAAGTTAAAATACAAATAATTGGCAATACTTTGTAAGCACCTTTTCATTCTGTTACTCTATGAAAAACAAACAACATGGGGAATTTACAGTGCTTTTCATAGCAAGAAACCCAAGGTATATGTGTAAACAAGTTTTGTACTCAAGGCAGTTTTATATTTGTAAACTACTTCCCAGTAGGCATGACTCACATATTTTCTCCTATTAAAAGTATCTAACCACCAGAGTTCAAGGAGTAACATTTCATTCCAAAACAGCTATGGATAATTTGAGAATTTGTTACCATAAACAGTGATAAAAACGGGCAGGGTTTTCAATTCCAGGTGGCCTAAAGTCACAAAACAATTTGCACGCTTTTAAAAAATATTATTGGTATCTGGTCATGAGGCTAACAGCACTAGGAGAAGCAACAACCTACCCTTCTTGCTCAAACAAAGACTATGTCTTCACTGCCAAAAAAGGTGTGCTTTTACAGCAAGGCAACTAATCCACATTCACCTATCCCACCGGTAAATGCTAATGGAGGCAAGGCACTGTAGTTTTATCATGATGTAGCTACTTGAGGTCAACCACAGGTGTAGGTATAGTTCTGAGTCTGACATTGCAGTAAGAACCACTTGAGCCTTGTCTCCAATAGCATTTAACAGTGAGCCAACTAATGCATGCATGTTAGCTATCTCTCTGTAAAAAATAGGCTGTCGATTAATTTCAGTTGACTCATGCGATTAACTCAAAAAAAGTTAGCATGATTACATAAGAAGAACATAAGACTGGCCATATTGGGTCAGACCAAAGGTCCATCCAGCCCAGTATCCTGTCTACCAACAGTGACCAATGCCAGGTGCCCCAGAGGAAGTGAACCTAACATGCAATGATCAACTGATCTCTCTCCTGCCATCCATCTCCACCCTCTGACAGACAGAGGCTAGGGACACCATTCCTTACCCGTCCTGGCTAATAGCCATTAATGGACTTAACCACCATGAATTTATCCAGTTCTCTTTTAAACCCTGTTATAGTCCTAGACTTCACAACCTCCTCAGGCAAGGAGTTCCACAGGTTGACTGTGCGCTATGTGAAGAACAACTTTTTTTTTTGTTTTAAACCTGCTGCCTATTAATTTCATTTGATGACCCCTGGTTCTTGTATTATGGGAATAAGTAAATAACTTTTCCTTATCCACTTTCTCCACACCACTCATGATTTTATATACCTCTATCATATCCCCCCTTAGTCTCCTCTTTTCCAAGCTGAAAAGTCCTAGCCTCTTTAATCTCTCCTCATATGGGACCTGTTCCAAAACCCCTAATCATTTTAGTTGCCCTTCTCTGAACCTTTTCTAATGCCAGTATATCTTTTCTGAGATGAGGAGACCACAACTGTATGCAGTATTCAAGATGTGGGCGCACCATGGATTTATATAAGGGCAATAAGATATTCTCCATCTTATTCTCTATCACTTTTTTAATGATTCCTAACATCCTGTTTGCTTTTTTGACTGCCGCTGCACACTGCGTGGACGTCTTCAGAGAACTAGCCATGATGACTCCAAGATCTCTTTCCTGATTAGTTGTAGCTAAATTAGCCCCCATCATATTGTATGTATAGTTGGGGTTATTTTTCCAACGTGCATTACTTTATGTTTATCCACATTAAATTTCATTTGCCATTTTGTTGCACAATCACTTAGTTTTGTGAGATCTTTTTGAAGTTCTTCACAGTCTGCTTTGGTCTTAACTATCTTGAGCAGTGTAGTATCGTCTGCAAACTTTGCCACCTCACTGTTTACCCCTTTCTCCAGATCATTTAAGAATAAGTTGAATAGGATTGGTCCTAGGGCTGACCCTTGGGGAACACCACTAGCTACCCCTCTCCATTCTGAAAATTTATGCTTTATTCCTACTCTTTGTTCCTTGTCTTTTAATCAGGTCTCAATCCATGAAAGGATCTTCCCTCTTATCCCATGACAATTTAATTTACGTAAGAGTCTTTAGTGAGGGACCTTGTCAAAGACTGTCTGGAAATCTAAGTACACTATGTCCACTGGATCCCCTTGTCCACATGTTTGTTGAACCCGTCAAAGAACTCTAATAGATTAGTAAGACATGATTTCCCTTTACAGAAATCATATTGACTTTTGCCCAACAATTAATGTTCTTCTATGTGTCTGACAATTTTATTCTTTACTCTTGTTTCAACTAATTTGCCCGGTACTGACGTTAGACTTATCAGTCTGTAATTGCCGGAATCACCTCTGGAGCCCTTTTCAAATGTTGGTGTTACATTAGCTATCGTCCAGTCATTGGTACAGAAGCCGATTTAAAGGACAGGTTACAAACCATAGTTAAAAAAAAAAAAAAAAAGATTAATCACAGTTTTAATTGCACCGTTAAACAATAGAATATCAATTGAAATTTATTAAACATTTTGGATGTTTTTCTATATTTTCATATATGTTGTATTCTGTGTTGTAATTGAACTCAAAGCATATATTATTTTTATTACAAATATTTGCACTGTAAAAATGATAAACAAAATAAATAGTATTTTTCAATTCACCTCATACAAGTACTGTAGTGAAATCTCTTTATGGTGAAAGTGCAACTTACAAATTAAGGGGTTGTTTGTTACATAGCTGCACTCAAAAACAAAACAATGTAAAACTTCAGCACCTACATGTCCACTCAGTCCTACTTCTTGTTCATCCAATGGCTAAGACAAACAAGTTGTTTACATTTACAGGAGATAATGCTGCCTGCTTCTTATTTACAATGTCACCAGAAAGTTAGAACAAGCATTTGCATGGCACTTGTGTAGCCAGCTTTGCAAGGTATTTATGTGCCAGATATGCTAAACATTCACATGCCCGTTCATGCTTCGGCCACCATTCCAGAGGACATGCTTCCATACAGATGACGATTGTTAAAAAAAAAAATGCATTAATTAAATTTGTGACTGAACTCCTTGGGAGAGAATTGTATGTCCCCTGCTCTGTTTTACCCGCATTCTGCCAGATATTTCATGTTATAGCAGTTTCAGATGATGACCCACAACATGTTGTACATTTTAAGAACACTTTCACTGCAGATTTGACAAAACGCAAAGAAGGTACCAATGTGAGATTTCTAAAGATAGTTACAGCACTTGACTCAAGGTTTAAGAATCTGAAGGGCCTTCCAAAATCTGAGAGGGATGAGGTGTGGAGCATGCTTTCAGAAGTCTTAAAAGAACAACTCCAATGCGGAAACTACAGAACCCAAACCACCAAAAAAGAAAATCAACCTTCTGCTGGTGGCATCTGACTCAAATAATGAAAATGAACATGCATCGGTCGCACTGCTTTGGATTGTTATCGAGCAGAACTCGTTATCAGCATGGACACATGTCCCCTGGAATGGTAGTTGAAGCATGAAGGGACATAGGAATCTTTAGCACATCTGGCACGTAAATATCTTGTGACGCTGGCTACAACAGTGCCATGAGAACCCCTGTTCTCACTTTCAGGTGACATTATAAACAAGCAGCAGGCAGCATTATCTCCGAAAATGTAAACAAGCTAGTTTGTCTGAGCGATTGGCTGAACAAGGAGTAGGATTGAGTGGACTTGCAGGCTCTAAAACCTTACATTGTTTTACTTTTGAGTGCAGGGGTTTTTGTACATAATTCTACATTTGTAAGTTAAACTTTCATGATAAAGAGATTGCACTACAGCACTTGTATTAGGTGAATTGAAAAATACTATTCTGTTGTTTTTTTACAATGAAAATACTTGTAATCACAAATAAATATAAAGTGAGCACTGTACACTTTGTATTCTGTGTTGTAATTGAAATCAATATATTTGAAAATGTAGAAAACATCCAAAATATTTAAATAAATGGTATTCTACTGTTGCTTACCAGTGCGATGAATCACAATTAATTTTTTTAATCGCGCAATTAATCATGATTAATTTTTTTAATCACTTGACAGCCTTAGTAAAAAAACATCTTTTTTGGCAGTGAAGACATCAGATAATATCTAAAATCAGGGGACCAAATTAATTTGGATGATTAGGAGAGGTGTGTATGTGGCTTAAACCACCAGTATTAACACACAGTACATGAAAGAGGTCCTGATTCTGGTCCCATTTATGTGTATTTGTATAATTTCTGCTCTTTCAGTCTTACACCACTGTAAATCAGGAGTAACACCACTGAAGTCAGTGGAATAACACCAGTGTCAGACTCCTGTGTTGCAAGCAAGGTGCAGTAATATGGGTGCAGGTGGGGATGGGAAGGTAGAGGTAGCTTGCTTATTTCCCTTAATGCTCAAAGGACAGAATGAAGTTCTATCACAAATTGCCTCAAAGCAACTGATCAAAGCCCTTTTTATGATTCTCCACCAACTATCAGTCAATCAGGTGTTTTATGTGAGTCACCATTTTCATTTTCTCACAAAGCAAGCAGATTCATACAGTCTCTGTCTCAACAGAGCCCAATAAACCACAGGAATAGACAGCACCTGAGACTATCCTGCCTGCCTTTAGTCTGTCTGCACAGTGTTACATTAGAAATATCACTTAGAGAAGAGATCCATGATTCTAACTAAGAATTCCGGAGCGTCTAACCAAAAAAAATAATAAAAAATGCTGAGTCTCTTGTTGATCATATATTTAAGGATGACACAAAAGAGCTTTGACAAGAAAGGGAGAGAGCCTGGATGAAGAAAATTACTCATTTTTAACCTTTCAATCATTCCAGCACCAAAATCTGGCCTTTTGATTGTCTTGTCAGCTACAAGAGAAATCTACTCTATTAATTAAATAAAAATAAGTATAATACTTTGCATGTATGCAACTCTCATCCCTGGATCTTAAAACAATTTATGAAGTCCATATTTTTTATTTATTTGACAGATGTCACCACAGGGCCCCACCCCCTGCTCCTCCTCTTCCCCCTGAGGACCCACCCTTGGCGAGGCCAGAAGTCAGACCCAGGCCATGATAAGTGTGGCACAGGGAGCTGGGCCATTGTGGGACGCCCCGGACCCTCCACCTGCCCTGGACAGTGTGCTCCGGGGGTGGGGACACAGGCCCCCCTCTTCTACACAGGTCCTGCGGGGCCCCCCAAATTATTCAGGGTCCATGGGCTTGTGTGTTAATCCGCCTGCATGAAGGCTACCTGTACAGCTGAGCACGAGGAGGAAGGGGTTTAGGGTGGATGCTCTTGCGTCAAGGAACGTCCACCTCTATGGGGTTTATGGGCCAGAAGAGAGATAAGAGACATATTTTCTTCCTTCCAAGAAGCTAGAAAGGAAGAACACACGCGCACACACACACACACACACACCCAACCAGAGACACTTGTGCACTTACAGAGAGCGGGAGAGAGAAAGAGAAGACTTTATATGTCCAGAGGGCCACAAAATTATCCCGATGTGGTATCCTGGTATGACATTAGGGCAATACATTACGGCTTTCTGCAATGCCATTGGATAACCAAGGAGCTTTCCAACTCATCGAGCCCTAACGCCACTGATAGCAAGTAAAATCATCAGGAATTTCGGGAACAAATCCAAGTAAAAATATAGCCTGAAAAAGAGATTGCTTCAGGGCCACTACCTTCAACTAGCAGACTGCAGAGCAATAGAGAGAGAAATACAAAGAGATGGAGAAGGATAATTGGCAAAATCCTTTCTGTGAACTAAAACTCTCGTAGCGGGGTGACAAGGTTTGATCTGTTTACAATATTTGTACAACAAATCCTGATTAGAAGCTTCCATCTTAAGTATTATAACTTATCTGTAGGTGTCATTTACCTAGGTTTTTGTGATGTTGGATCCTAAAGTTTGGTAACCTTATCTAGCAGAAAGTCTTATTATATTTATCAGAACAGCACAGTGTGTTTTGGAAAAGCAAATGGTAACAGTAATAGTAAGACAAGATCGGTTAGCGCTGAGAGAGCTATGATGATGTTGAAATAGGAGCTATGCTCCAAGGGACCCAGGAGTAACTTCTCTGGTACCCATAAATGCATATGCTGGGTATCAAGTGCCAAAAGAAGTTACTCAAAAACAAACAAAAAAAGATTGTCCGCATTGCACCAAGATATTTTTTTCTCAGCATTCAGAGCCTCTGCCATTTCATGTAGATGTAAAGCACTCAAACAAGATGAAAGGAGATAAGAGGACAACATAGAAAAAAGTAAAATGATTTCTTCTTCACATTGGGCTGATGTTACTTACTGACTTTGCAGACTAATTTCACCAAGCTGTGAGAGCCATCATGAAAAGGAAAGTATATGTCTGGTCCACAGTGAATACAGAATGTGCCATTCAATCATAGGAGTAGTAGGGGAGGGCGGGTTGATGGGATGTTGCCCCCCCAACTGCAAGCCAGAGCCGTGAAATTTGCCCCCCCCCCCCATGCGTGGCACCATTGGCCTGACTGGAGCTGCCCCCCGCCAAATACAGAAGTCAAACTACACCTATGCATTCAATCCTGGCTCTATTTAGTTAGTGTTTTTGCTGCATATGTGCAATAATCCCCCCAGTCAAAAATGTAGTCAGGAAAACCACTAAGTGCAGAAGAGCAAAAATTAAACAACTTTTGTGTGTGTATGTGTTTCTCACTTCTCCCTGCGTACTCAGGAGGGTAGAGTGGGATGGGAGAGGAGAATAAGACCAAGTACTTACTGTACCCCCCCAAACATAACCTCAACAAACTCTCAAGAGACAGTTCAAAAACTTTTACATTTAAAACTTCACTAAAAAACAGATAATAAAATAAAATTATTTGAGATCATTTTTAAAGACCTTTGAATAGGATTTGCTTTCGTATTTTCTGCCATGAACAGGTTGTAATGGCCTCCAGCTACGCTGAGAAGTTATGGCAAGCTCATGTCATGGGATGTGTGCATTGGGGAGAGGGGAGCACTTTTGAAGTAAAGGCCAATGTAGATAGGTAGTTTAACTAGATGATCAATCTGCATTTTTTCCAGTTCACACCAATGCTACTGCTGGTTCCAATATTTTGAGAATTTCATGTGTGGGAGCTCCATCCAGCTTCCCTGCTCCGTTGAGGAAGCCAAATTCCTGCCTTTGGCCCTCCTTCCCCATGTCAGGTCACCCAAGAATTAAAAACAATCCTCAAAAAGTAAGGGTGACTCCAGACATGGAGAGGAAAGAGATTTGGCAGACAAGTGGGAATCATAGAGGCCTATAGTGAAAATGGAGGTCCATGAATATATGTTGACAGCAAGACCTCAAAAAAAGAGTTCTGCTGTATGCCTGTTGTTGCCTGAGCATACGTCTCGAAGACTCCGTATGCTGATTTTTTAATGCACTTACATTAAGCTATATAAATAGAAAATTAACTACAGCACCTGGTAAATTTATTAAAGCTATGCTTGGTGATTGGGACAGGCAACCTTACCAGCCATCTGTGAATATTGTGCAGACAAAAACCCTATGCACTGTGAAAACATGCCCTGGTATTTACTTGTTCTTCCTAAGGCAAGATTTAACTGTGATTATTGCAAAAAAGAGTACCATGCATAGCAATTCTATCTTTCTAATTCAGATTCACAACCATATTACAATAAGGGGTGATTTGATTAACAAGTATTTATATATTAATCAACAGACTACCAATTAATACACAACTGAAGAAATAGAAGTATGGAGAATGCAGCATTTTAAGTGGATTGTTAGCAGTCCTTCGCTTACAGGTAAAGGCTCACTTATTGGACTGATTAAGTATTATTATGTTGGTCACTACAGCTGAACTTTACAGGTGATTATTGTTAGAAAATTGACCGTGTGACAATGTCACCTTCTAATTCAACATCTGTGCCCCCTGTGTGACTTTGAGTCTTATCTATTTACTGAGAAAAACAAGTTCCTACTCTGATTAGCATAACAGAGCTATTACAACTTAGAAAGACCAGGCTGGATTCTCTTCAACCTCATACATCCTTAGTAAAATTATCATCTCAAACCTGATTGTTGAATATTTACTATCGCTGGTGATGCAACAGTTTGAACTTCTGATCCCAGGTTGAACAAACAGGGCTGGCAGTTAGAAAAAAAAATATTTTTTTTGACATGTAAACATAACAGTGTTAGTTTGGAAGTTATTGAGAGAAAGAGAGAGAATAAATAGGGAACTGTCACAGTGTCATTTTTTGCAGTCATTTTCAGACTTCAAGTACTATGGTTCAAAAGTACACACAGAAACCCAAAGCACATTAAAGGGTGGAATAATGCAACATTAATCCATTGAAAAGACAACCTTATTTCTGGTGCACAAGTACTAAATGTAGATATCAGATACTGTGGGTCACAGATATCTCAGCACTCCCCTGACATGCAATCTTTCTGACTCATTTTTTGGCATGTGCTAAATCTCTGGCTAAATTCTGCCACTGTAATGCTGAAACTATGACAATATACTATTCACAGGATCACTTACTTAGTGATAAGCAGTCTGGCTCACTGGTCACCTACCTCACATCTCTGAAAACATACTTTACATTAAGAAAATTAATATTATTCATTGAAAGATCAATGCAACTATTCATGTTATTTACTGTAGGAGCATGCATACTGAAAAACAGGAGAGGACATTGGATAGTAGCTCGAATTTCCATTATCAGGAGATCAGACTACTTTGAAGAGCTCCTTAAAATCCTGAAATTGTCTAGAAAATGTTGATTTAAAATCTCTTTGTAATTCTAAACTGCCAGCTGACTTCATCCACCAAGATAGAAAAGAAGCTTCTGGAGCCTTCTGGATGTCCCAGCATAGGGGGTTAAAAATGTAAAAGCTGTCTATTTTCATAGAGATCTAGATGACAGACCAATGGAGAAATTTGCACCACAGCATGGCATCAGATATGTCAAAAAATAAGTTTGTCGGAATCAACGAGAGTGTGTTGAAAATCTAGCTCAGTGGAAGCTTTGTTTGGGCACTGAACTGGGAATCAGGAAATCTGGGTTCCCTTCCTAGCTTAGACACAGACATCCTGTGCAACTTTGGGCAAGTAATTTAATCTGTTCAGTTTCCCATTTGTAGATGGGGTTATCAGTTCCCTGCCTCACAGAGGTGCTCCGAGG
This sequence comes from Trachemys scripta elegans, assembly GCF_013100865.1. Lineage (NCBI taxonomy): Eukaryota > Metazoa > Chordata > Testudines > Emydidae > Trachemys > Trachemys scripta. The sequence goes on from NC_048299.1 coordinate 101,422,278, forward strand.
AGGCAATCATTAATTTTTATGAGGTGCTCAGGCAGTGTGATGACAGGAGCCTTTTAAATACACCTCTACCCCGATATAGCATGACCTGATACAACACGAATTCAGATATAACGTGGTAAAGCAGTGCTCCGGGGGCAGGGTGGGACTGCGCACTCTGATGGATCAAAGCAAATTCGATATAACGCGGTAAGATTTTTTGGCTCCCGGGGACAGCGTTATATCGGGGTAGAGGTGTACATAGATAAAGACCTTCCCGAAATGCCAGAAATGTTGGGAAGATTGTGTACACGCATTCAGATAACTGCAACTCATGTGAGGGCAGTAACTCTGGCCATAACTACTAATACATTCCATGCCAGAAGAAGCACTATACATCTCTGTTAAGAAATGGAAAGCCATTAAGGGATGAGTCTGGGGATGCATTTGCACACCAGCACCTCTCATGGCTGTGGCTGGTGTTATAGAAAGTCTTCATCAGTTTCCCCACCTCTCCACCTACAATTGTTTGACCAGGGCCGGCTCCAGCTTTTTTGCCGCCCCAAGCAGCGAAGGGAAAAAAAAAAGAAAAAAAGATAAAGCCGTGATTGGTGGCACTTTGGCGGCAGCTGTACCGCGCCGCTTCATTCTTCAGCAGCAATTTGGCGGCCAGTCCTTGCGTCCGAGAGGGACTGAGAGACCCGCCGCGAAATTTCCACCAAAGACCCGGATGTGCCACCCCATTTCCATTGGCCACCCCAAGCACCTGCTTCCTGCACTGGTGCCTGGAGCCGGCTCTGTATTTGACCCTGTGTCAGATGGCTCTCCTCTTATGACTCCAGCATAATTTGTGCTAGGGCTTAACAGGGCTGAGCCCCAGTACCTGTAGGCTTGACAGTTCATAGCCCCAGCACCTCTGGGCTTGCCACATCAATTATGAATGTAAAAAAACATTGCTTGAGCCCTGACATTTTTTTCCATTACAAATTAAACACTGCTGCAGCCCTCTGGCTGGGTTGTTTATAGTCTCTAACCTTACATGACAATAAAGAGTCTGACAGACTAGAAGTCCAATGACTCTAGCAATTGTCACTAATGACAACCTCCACAAAGTCCTGCCCCTTTTGCTCTGAGGGGTCAAAGAATTTGTTCCCTATTGCAATAGGGTGGCTTGCCCCTTTAGGGCTAGGACTAGCCAATGCTGATTACTAAAAATTGGATTGGATCAGGTAATTCCCTATGAAGGGCAGCAGATGTCTGTAGGGAAGAGGGAAGTTCGAAAATGTCAGGACGTAAAAAAGGCTTCAAGGAAGACTTTGATACCAGGCTGTTTGGAAGCCAAAGCCAGAACCCCGAGGCTTCAGACAGGTAGGCGCTGGGAGTGACCTGAGAGGAGGGTAAAAACCATGGACTTTGAAGTTTATTTTTGAGTTTATTCACATAAATAAAGCTCCGACCCCCAAGAAGGGATGGTGAGTGGGCAAGAAAAGCCTGTGTGACGTTTGTTTAAGAAGCCCTTTGAGGGAAAAACTATTAGCATGAAACCCCTGGCCATGAAGGGTTACAAGGAAGACAGCTGACTCCATTACACCTATCTAGGTACTGCTAGACTGTGTTCATGTCTCTCCTTAACCTTCTCTTTGATAAGCTAAATAGGCTCAAGGAGCTCAATCTATCACCATAAGGCAGGTTTTCTAATTCTTTAATCGTTCTCCTCACTCTTCTCTGAACCCTCTCCAATCTATCAACATCCTTGTTGAACGGCTGACACCAGAAAAGGACACAGTGTTTCAGCAGCAATTACAACAGAGCCAGATACAAAGGCAAAAATAACCTCTCAGCTCCTACTTGTGATTCCAAGGATCATATTAGCCTGTTTTACTGCCCCCTTTGCTGGTGATGGCAGGGAAACCCAGGCTCACTTGCTCCTCTGACTACCAGCCCAGGATCCTACTTCAGTAGCTGCGACCAATTCCTCACAATCTCTTGCTGCTTCTTACCTTGCCTCTCTTTTAGGCCTTCTCCAGACTTAAGTACTGTGATTCTCCCTCTCTGGAAGTTCAAACTCTGGAGTGATTCCAGCCAGTCTGAACAGCTGAAGGAATCTTCTCTCTGTAGATCCTCAGTTTCTCTAGCAGCCACCTATCTCTTCTGATCTGCAGACTTCTTATGCCTCAGCTGTTTCTGGCCCAGTAATTAGCCACAGCTGGAGAGATAGCTAGCCTGCTTGTAACCCCTAAGTGGCCATGGTAGTCTGGGCCTATACTCCCCATGACAGGATGTCAAGGAGTTGCTAGCCCCAAATCTGAATTTGCTGTCTTTCTAGTACAGTAACGTAATGAATGCCTCCTTCAAAATATGTCTTTTAATTGTGTCCCATGATGCATGCTATGTCAATTCATACCTTATAAACTATTTTAAATTACAAGTATTTTAAAATGTTATTTCCATGCTGTTGGACTATCCCATTGGTGCTGCTTGCCTGGTGGGGAAAAAAGTAAAACAGATGAAAGCACAATGCCAGTGTAACTAATCCCTGTGCAATCAAGTGCTTTCCTAAAACTGACTGAACTAAAGCAGCTCTGAAGATCCAGAAACAAAAGCCAGGAGAAACCAAACAGAAACTACATGGAAAGGATATGGAGGACAAACAATTATGTAGACCACCCAAGAGATGGCAGGGTAAGGTTAACTGGGACTAACAGGACCCCGGGAGGCAAAGCAGAATGGGAGGAAAGGGAATGCAAAATATACAAGGGGAAACGAGGATGATCAGGGGAGAGAGAAAGATAGTGAAAGAATAAGGGAGAATGGAATGAGAGCATGAAAACAATGGAAGAGATGGTAAAATGGAATATGAGAGAAGGAATAGATCAGAAACGGAGGCTTTGGAAAATGATTGAGAGAATAAGAAAAATAGCATACATTCTACTGTATTTTTCGGACAATTTTGTTGTATAACCAATTTATTTTTAAATTAGTATATAATAAATAGTTTATTTCTACAATGATCTTTAACAATGTTGATGTATCAGTCATAATGAACTGAAAAATATTTTATTTTCATTTTATATCAGTATTTATACAAAATGTAAACTGTAACGGGATTATTTTTATTGTAAGCAATGGGCTTGATTCTTTTCCCACTTGCCACAGTTTTATGTTGATGTAACTCTATCGACATCAATGGAATTACTTCTGATCTAGACTCTTGAATCAGGCCTTATGTCTGCAATGATGCTAGGACATATTTTATGGGGAATTTTCAGCTCTAAGATACATATACGCAACTCCCACTGAATTCCATGGGAGTTGTGTGTGTATGAGGGTGGAATTTGGCTCCATGTGGTTATTACTATTTGTAATATGAGGGATGGTGCCCAGAGTAGGCATGTTTGCATAAGAGTTGCCGGAGGCAGGGAATGTTTAAAATATTTACCATAATATTTGTTTGCATTTCTAATCATACTCTGTCCTCATCATCCTTGCACATCAATTATTCTACACATTAGACAAGAGTCTTATATAAGTATAATGAAGGTGCTGTGTAGACAGAGTATCAAGCTTTCCAGTTGTTCTAGTTTTTGATTTAAAGATAAAAACACTTCAGGGTTTTTGTATATCTCAAATCTTTTGATGCCTGAATATTATGATTCAATAAAGTGTCCAAGTGGAGGCAAAGAAATAGTGCAGAGTAATGTTCTATATACAGCAGGTCTTCTCAGTCCTTTAAACGCATGGCTTAGGGAGTTAAATAGTAAAGATAGATAAATACACAGTAAAACATTTTTTAAAAGTTAGCTGTGCAATTCAATGATGTATGTCATTTAACATTAACTACACAGACAAGGAGCCTAAGTAGAATTATACTGAAAGTCAAGACAAGACTTAAAAACTTGGCCTATTCTTTACTCAGAGACTTGTCCTGAGGCCTGAATGTAACTTCTAGTAATGATATATGATCTTTATCTGTCTAGGTACTTATAGGGTCCCTTCAGTGTAGTGTTTAAGTAACTCCCAAATCTATATTTGTATTTACCTTCACAATACCCCTGTGAGGTAGGGAAATATTATCCTGTTTTACACGGGGGGAACTGAGGCACAGAGCTTAAGGCCCTGATTCAAGAAAGCACTTAAGTGCCCTGCTGAATAAGGATACTTTCTAAATTAGGGCCGAAAGGTCTTGTCCAAGGTCACACGGGAAGTCAGTAGGGGCTTGACCTGGCAAGATGCTGAACACTTGCAACTCCCAATGGCTATAGTCGGAAGTGAGGATTCTCAGCACCTTGCAAGACAGCCCATGAAAAGTAGGAATTGAGCCCAGATCTGATGAGCCCTCAGTTCAGTGCTTTAACTATATAACCATCCTTTCACCAAGGACTCAATGCTGAATTCCTTGAGCACCCAGAACTCCCTCTGAAATGCAAGAGCAGAGACCCGTCCCTACTCCCATTGAAACCACTAGGAAGAGCAGCAGGCCCCATGCTGCTAGTGAACAATGTTTTAAACTGATGTATTTCTTGATTCTAACATCTGCTATGAACTAAGTTCTGCTCCTTGTTGTTTATGTTCCTCTCTCACTTATGTCAATGAGAACTGAATCTGTGCAACCAATGACAGAATTTAGCCCACAATGCAGAGTTTAAGTTCTGTTTGCTTGTATTTATTATGACATTATCTAAGAATTTAACATACAGTCATATTCTCTTCCTTTCAAATGCACATGTTCAAGGTAAGGTGCAATTAAAACTTTTAGGACTTGGTCCTACACAGGGACCATGGACAAATTATAAAGCATATACTTTGTGCTGGCCCTCTGCACAGAAGTGAATATCACCCATGTTGGCACTACTACATAGTTTAAAAATCAGCTTCCTCATATGAAAATGTATATTTAAATATAGCATTACTAATTGTTATATAGAACATCCATCTAGTAACTGGTAATTATAATATTTCTTAGCTAGGAAATTCTAAAAATATTATCCAAAACTGACAAATACTCGGAGGTGGCGGGCGGGGGGGATGGACTGCAAGACTCTCGTCAGATTGTTTATCTCACTTTTAAAAACAACACAACACTATCACACTCCTAAGTGGGTAATTCTCCCAGAAACTGTGTCATGTATTACTTATAGTTAGGGCCCTACCAAATTCAGTCCATTTTGGTCAATTTCATGGTCATAGGATTTTAAAAATCATAAATTCCATGATTTCAGCTATTTAAATCTGAAATTTCACGGTCTTGTAATTGTAGGGGCCCTGACCCAAAAAGGAGTTGTGTGTGTGTGTGGGGGGGGGGTCACAAGGTTATTGTAGGGGGGTTGCAGTACTGCTACCCATAATTCTATGCTGCTGGTGGTGGTGGCGCTACCTTCAGAGCTGGGCAGACAGAGAGCGGCAGCTGCTGGCCGTGAGCCCAGCTCCGAAGGCAGAGCCGCTGCCAGCAGCAGTGCAGAAGGGTGGCATGGTGTGGTATTGCCACCCTTACTTCTGTGCTGCTGCCTTTAGAGCTGGGCGCCCAGCCAACAGCCACCGCCCTCTGGCTGCCCAGCTCTGAAGGCAGTGCAGAAGAAAGGGTGGCAATACCACGACCATCCCTAAAATAACCTTGCGATATCACCCCCCCACACAAATCCCTCTAGGGTCAGGATCCCCAGTTTGAGAAACACTGGTCTCCCCAGTGAAATCTGTATAGTACAGGTAAAAGCACACAAAAGACCAGATTTCACAGGGGGAGACAGATTTCACCATCCTCGACGCATTTTTCATGGCCATTAATTTATCAGGGGGAAATACATAGTAAAACTGTTCTATGTGGACCACACGACGCGTTAATTTTGCTCACCAGTTTAACAAAGGAAGCTAGTAATAGTGCTATTAATGATTTAACCAGAGACAAAAGACAGTTGTGCTTAAATTTTGTTAAAAATTGCAACGTAAAGGTCATTTTAACCTCTTGCTCTTATTTAACTATGTCAATTACTAGTGAAATCAGAAACATTTCTAGTGGGATTTTTTTTCCTCAGACAGGTAACTTATTTGTTTTACAGTCCTTTCATGAGAAAAACAGGTACTTCCACAGACCCATGTATATATTTCCATATCCACCTGAAAGTCTCAAATGCTAATTTATTTTCTTGATACCAGCAAGCCAACAAAAGCAGTCTAAACAAGCCTCTTCCCATATTTCATTGGTACCTCCTATTTTCACATTTAATGGTAAGGAAAAATTTAGTAAAGAACCAAATTAGCTATTCATCAGTATCAGATACTAAAGTTAGAAATTCAATAGTGTACTAATCTACATCGGCAATGGATGGCATGCATGCATCAGGTCGTGTAAAATTCCAAATCAAGATGATGGTATACAACTGCTGAGCTGAATGCTGATGAAATAGAGTATCTGGTCTCGCTGAAGTTTATGGGACTTTTGTCATCAACTTCACCAGGAGAAGGATGAGACCTAGATTCTGTACAATAAGACATTCCAAGAACATCTCACCTTTGGAACAAATTCTACTGTCATGTTAGTGTAAATCTGGAATAATTCCACTGAAGTTTATGGAGATACTCTAAGATTTATACTCATGTACATGAGATCAGAATCTGGTCCATATACTCCAGTGGGGTTACTCCAGTTTTACTATACTCAGCTAAAATTGGATGGAGAACTTGGGGTTTATTTAGAAGTGTCCATAATAACTCAATATATCTGCACACATTCTATCGGTTACAATCTTGGAGATAGACACATAATATGCACTTCCAAAACAAAGTTGTGAAACTGCTTAAAGTATCCATTACAGAGACAAGGTTGGTGAGGCAATATCTTTTATTGCACCAACTTCTGTTGGTGAGAGAGAGACAAACTTACAGAGCAGTCCAGGTGTAGACTTTTCATCATAGTCACAATTCAGACACAAACCTATTCTTCAAAACATATATTCAAATTCACACCTTAGTTCCCATTCCTCAGCACTTTTTAAACTAATTTATGTTAATACCTCAAATCCTTAAAAATACAGGAGAGAGGTCAGATTTACTAGTTTTTTTAAATAAATTACAATTTTAAAAGATACTATTCAGATACAGTCAGATACTCAAATAAGTTACTGTTAAAAAGAAAACTATGTTTAACATGAATTAAACCTCAAATCAACAACTACCACCAAGCTGACATTTCATCCTACAGGCCAAAGAAATACTGTACCTATACTGTTTTTATTAGTACAGCACAAAGGAATACCTTTGGAGGCAATTTTCCTGCATCCACCACTCCCTGCATAGATCTGAAAACCAGTCATAACACTACAAAACTAGCAAATGTAAACAAGTGGACAAGTTAGGAAAATGAAACATTATATTAACAAAAGCACTGTTACACTTCAATCCTCTGCTTTATTCCAACTAAAAAGGAGAGAAATTAGAGACTTGTTTTCTTAGTTTAATTTAAGGTATAAATACCAGAATTACTGATTTTTCATTTCAATATGATTTATGCTGAACTAAAATTAAATGGCAAACTTTTGAAAGAATCACGTTTTTTACCAAGTCTGGGAAAATGGTATGAAGTAGAGCTTATAAATTATGATGAGAGAAAAGAGAGTGACTTAAATGCTTGGTAAGTTTTTACTCCAATAAAGGATGACCCACACCTTCATGTTATTGGTTTTATTAGTTAGCAGCTGGACTAATAGTCACTGCTTTGACATCCAGCATTAATTTATTCTTTAAGGTTCCCAATCTATATTATATGGGTTACGTTGGGGTTGGTTACTTTGGGTCAAAGGAGAAATAAGTTTCTTTCACAAAAGAGCCATCTGAAAGCCTGGAGACTGCAGCAGCAGTGGGTGGCAGCAGCAGGGAAGTGCATTACTGTCCCAGGAGCCTCCTAATGCTAGCCTAGAATGGAAGTTGAAATGCGGTAGACCCTTTCCCCACAACAGCTAGAGTCATGGCACCCTCCTTCTCTGCTCTAATTCCAGAACACCAGCACTTGCTCCTCTTCACCTATGATTCTAGAACCTCATCACATTATCCCAGTCTGTTCTGATTCTAGAATGTCAACACTTTCTCCCCCTGGCAACTACATGCCAATTCCAGAACCCCAGCACCACCTGCATTGTGCCTGCAGCTGTCTTCCCCATTGCCGTGACATACAGGGACAGGGCAGAGGAAAAGGAGGTAACAGGGAAAAGGCAAAACATAACTGTCTACAGGTGCTGTGTTTGTGCCTCTGGGCACACCCAAGGGAATGCTGGACACAATTATCAAAACTGTAAACATTTTGCTAGGAATGATTTTCAACCAAGTGCTGGGGCTCGGTGCCATTACCCCCTCAGTTGCAGGAGGGTTATATACATGTCCTAGTGAATTTTAAGCTACTTTCTTTCTAAAGACAGAGGCACTGAAAAATAGTCTGAAATTCCTCAACAATCATTCTCCTTCTCCCTATGGTGCCTCCTGTCCCTCCTCTGTTCCTACACTTTACCCTCTTCTATCCTTACATCATTCCCATAGTTCCTTCCCTTAATTTTTCCTTATGCACAACTTTTCTCTCCCTTCCAGGCCGACTTCCTCATTTATCCTGTCAGTCCAGAGCAGTTTCCCCTTCTTTTCCCCCACCCCCATCTTTGTGACTCTCTCCTGGGGGTTGCCCTCCTGCTCTCCCTATTGGTACCTGTCCCTCAGGGATTGGCCTCTGCCCCTCAGGGCTCCTCTCCTGGCAGCAGCTCAGCACCATGACATGCCACCTTCCCCTGCTCCACTCTCCACCCCTCTCCCTGCCAGCTACCCTTTATTCTCCCACCCCCTCCTTCTGAGCAGCAGGCACCACCTCCTCCCCCTGCTGTGAACAGCTGGGGGGTAGAGGCTGGAGGGGGGGACAGTCTTGGCCAGATCAGGACTGTTGACAGCTATGAGCCTAGGCTCCCTAGCTCAGATCAAGCCAGTTACCTGGGAAACCTCCCCAGCAGCAGCAGTGAAACCACACGCCCAGAGCAACTCAAGCTCTGCTTCTCCAGGCTGCTGCCATCCCCAGAGGGCTGCGGGAATACTGCAAACAGAGGAAGAGGGTCACCCCTGGTTTGTGGGAGGAGAGGGGGCTGCGGTGAGGTAAATGATTATTATGAGAATAGCACCCAAGGTCCCCAGGCTAGGAGGGGGCCCCATTGTGCTGGGCGCTGTACAAACGCATTGTAGGAAACCTTCCTGGAGCTTACCAAAATAAATCAATCGATAAATTTAAATTCAGTCATTAAAGCCACAAATCCCTCCCCCGCCTCTTAACTGTGCCCAGTGTGTTGCAGGGGGTCTCTTACCCGCTGGGAGGTTTATTGGCCCCAGACTGCGCGAGAGTCTCCATGGATGGCTCACTCCTTTCCACTGAATTAAAGGCTTGATACAATTCCAGTTTGGGAGTGGGAGGGAAGGGGGGAGGAGGGAATGATGAGCTGATGCCTTTCTTCTCCTCCTCCTTTCATTCACACTTTCCTCCCTTCTGGCTGAGCCATCCTCCCCTGGCTATCTGGGAGAGGAGAGAGTAAAGTTACTGTTCCCTGCCTGGCATCCGCTGAGCAAATAAGGCAGCTGGCAGGAATGACTCCTCTCAGCCAGGCACCACGGCCGAGCGAGGGAGCACAGGCCAGGAGGGAAAAGGAAACGCAGCAGCAGCAGCCCGGTGGCCCCCTGGACCTACCGCTGCCAGCCCAGCCCGCCCACAGCCTTCAAGGTGGCGAGTGACCCGCAGGTTGCAGAGCGGGGATGCACCCGGGAGGGAGGCGATGATCCACCAGCCGTTCCTGGGACAGTACGTGCCCCGCGCGCGGCCAACCAAGCAGACACAAAACACCCGCACATTGCAAACAAGCCCCCGCACATTGCAGACCCTCTTCCCCCCACATAGAAATGACCCGCTGCGAAACCTCCTCCCCACCTGACTCCGCTGGGCAGTGCCAGCTCCCACGCACTTGGGAGCAGTGCCAAGCTCCGATCCACTCACCTGAAAGCTGGAAGGGCCGAGCCTGGTCCCGGCTCCGCGCTGTCACACGGGCATGGCCGCTGCGTTACAGGGGGAGCCCCTTGCCTTGTGAAACGGACCCGTTTTGAAGCGTGGCTCCCGCCCCTCGCTCATCTATCCTAGCCGGTGCTGAAGTTTAGGCGAGGGGAGGCGGAGGCGCGCTGCGAACCCGTTTCCATGTGACTGCTCGGGACAAATACAAACACAGCGACGGAGCCTTTTCTGGGGCAGGGAGAGTGACACTGCCATGCACGCAGCTCTGCTCGCACAGCCCGCCCGCCCCCATAAATCACCCTCAAAGGGCAACGCCAATCCAGCTCCTCTTACACAACCCAGCCCCGCGCCAGGACAGCAGCCTGCCGAGGGAGGAGAGGGCAGGAGACAGGGCATAGCAAAGCGCCTTGTAGAACGAGCCACAACAGCGTATTCCAGATCCTATTACAGCCCAGACCGCAGGCACCTGGGGGACAATGGCGCTGTCCGTCTCAAGGGTAAAAACACCTGTGACTAGGAGCCTGGGCTTTCAAGGGGGTTGTCCCAAGCCTGTGGCATTTACTCTCTGGGGAACTAAAAAGAGCCATGAACCTCACAGCCTATAGTGGTCCAAATGCAAAACTCCATTCTTCGTCTCCCATATGGCAATGGAAAGTATATGGGGTGGGGGAAGCGTATTTATTTTTTACTGAAAACGAACAAACAAAAACATCCTTCTATAAATGTTTCTTGTGGGGGTGGGAATGGAATTTGCAGGCCTAATTGAAGGTAGAGGGTAATATAGATCGATTAGATTACATTAGATTGCATTAGATTAGATAGAGAGCCTTTAAGGTGTCAGCTCTACTGAAGAAAATATTTCCAAGGTATAGCACAGAACTCTCCTGGAACAGTTTAGTCAAGCAGTATAGCCAGGACAGATTATTGTGGACCCCCAGGTCTCCTATAGTTAAAAAGATTAGGACCAACTTTCTGTTTACAGCTCAAATCTTCTACGTGTTTTAAATCCTCACGGGCACTTGGATTGCTTTGAAACTTTGTGTGCCTCATGGGGGTGCTGACTAGGGTTAGTGATCCAAATTTGACCACAAGATTCCTGAGATAGCCATGATCCCAAGTCATGCTACAGCTGTGGACTTTCCAGCGCTGCAGGACAGTTTGGGAACTGTTTAGAATGGTTCTGTCCCTTCCAGATTGCAACGGTGAACTAGGTTTTCATTGGGTTCCCAAACACAGTGTTTTCTGCAGGGTAGATGACACCTTAAGACTTACTTAAAAATAGTTCCCCTCATTCAAATTGTCCCAGACTGACAGCCTAGGCAAGCGACAGTTGTGCTTGCCTCTGCTATGAGGCCAACGTAAGAGCCTGGGTTATGTTGCCACTGTGTATGTGTCGCTGTTACTCCTGTGCTTTTGGGTGTTATTGGACTATCAGACATGAGAGTATCTGCACCACTCCCTTCCACCCACTCCATTTGCTCCATTTTCTTCCTTCAATCACTGGGAATGGTAGGAAAGGGGCAGGGGGAGTATTGATGGACAGCTCAGCCAGCCAGGTTGGGCAGGGACCAGAGAAAAGGAATATGCAGGTTCACTAGCTTTAAAGCAAGAAATTTAACCAAGTGAATCTGACAAGTGGGGACAAGAGAAATGAGACTCTCCCTGGCCCTGCTTTTTCACTCAGCAGCACCTCTGACAGCTCCAGAGGCTCCTCTTTCTGGACCCCCCCCCCCGAGAAGCCACTAGGATTCACTCTATATTGCGCTCTCCTCTCTCACACACCTACCTATCAGAGCGGATCTGGCTCAGGTTAGCATCCAGCATGGAATTATTCACCAGACACTGCTGCTAGCACAAAATGAGGGAGTTCCCTCTAACCACCCACCCACACTGAGCGAGACCTGGCAGATCCTAGTCAGCAGCAACACAGAAAAGATGTCATTGCTGTTTGCAAGAAAGCTACCATCCTTTCCCCAGGCATAGGATAAACTCTGGCAAATATTTCAGACATGGATTAATTTGCTAATGACAGTGAAGGTAGAGGTGTGCACCTCCCCTGTTCTATGCTACAAGTTCCTTTGACTGAATTTCCCTGCACTGTACTGTACTTCATTAGTACCAAGGATTTGCGGAGAGGATCATAATCTTCACCTACAATATAAACAAAATGCAATTAATATAAACAAAATTCAAATAACTTAATCAGGTATAATACACCTGTATAATTATCCATGATTTCATCTCCTCTTTCCTTACATATCTGCAGTTCACTCCTCTGAACTCCCAGGGGCTCCAAACTGCAGAAGGCAAATAATGCAGCTCGCCCTTGCTCACACACACACGGTGTGACTACATCTCCACCATTCACAATCCACTTTACTGGCTCCTGCATTCATTTCACAATCCTGTTCAAAATTGCCTTCTTTTGTCCAGATTCTGCTTAGCGTTACACAAATGCAACTTCTGTTCCAATTCATGGGATTTGCATTTGTGTAAGTGAGAGTAAAATTTAGCCAACCCCCTTTAAAACTCTCCATGGCTTGTAGTAGTCTGCTCCACACACCTTGTCTCTCTCTCTACTCCACCTGCTTGTCAAGCACCTGCCTTCTCTGTCCCCTCGTATAATCAGCGCACTGCCATGAGAGAGCCTTTCTCCTGTAGCTTCTGTTCCATGAAGCAGCTTTCCTATATTTCTACCTTACATTGTACATGTCTTACAACATACCTTCATTGATATCTTAAATTTTCTCTCCCTCTATTATTGGCCTTATCCTTTTATGTTCTAATTTATTCACGACCTAAATGTTGTCATATAAGAGTTTTCTGTGATTTATACCTTTTTCTTATTCTCGGTATTTTAATATATAATTCTTTAAAAACGTTTGGGATGCAATTGGTAGGAAAGATGTCACACACAATAATATTGTTCTATACACACACTATTGGTCTATTGTCATAGTCATTGAGTTTAAGGCCAGAAGGGACAACCACATCATCTAATGAGACCTCCTGTATATCATATGCCATCAACACCACTCAGCATTCGGACACTAAACCCAACAACCAAAATTAGACTACAGTATTACAGCCCGCAGGAGAGTGAACTATTATGTGCCACAGGCAGAGAATAGGAGGAACTGAGGCAGGGGTTGGCAACCTTGGGCATGCGGCCTGTCAGGGTAATCCGCTGGCGGGCTGAGAGACATTTTGTTTAGGTTGACAGTCCACAGGCACGCCCCTCCCACTCTCCGCTCCCGGCCAATGGGAGCTGTGGGAAGCGGCAGGCCGCAGGGATGTGCAAGCCGCCACTTCCCACAGCTTCCCTTGGCTGTGAACGGCAAACCGTGGCCACTGGGAGCTGCAGGGGGCTGTGCCTGCGGACGGTGAACATAAACAAAATATCTTGTGGACCATCAGCAGATTACCCTGATAGGCCGTGTGCCGAAGGTTGCCAGCTCCTGGACTGAGGTTTACCACAGCAGAATGGAAGTCTGTATAACATTAGAATTATCATGATCTTTCTAATGCATCTTCAAATGTGCTGGAAGCAATAACAGAGTAATCTATTACTGTATATGCAACCGAAGAATCTGGGTTATGGGTGGATAAGGGTCTGATCCTGAAATGTGCTGAGCGCCCTCCACTCCCATTGGCTCCAACAGAGCATTTAGCACAGGGGTCGGCAACGTTTGGTACGCGGCTCGCCAGGATAAGCACCCTGGCAGGCCGGGCCAGTTTATTTACCTGCTGATGCGTCAGGTTTGGCCGATCGTGGCCCCCACTGGCTGCGGTTCGCCGTCCCGGGCCAATGGGGGCG
>NC_048299.1:101440722-101467489 GCF_013100865.1 Trachemys scripta elegans
GGACCATCAGCAGATTACCCTGATAGGCCGTGTGCCGAAGGTTGCCAGCTCCTGGACTGAGGTTTACCACAGCAGAATGGAAGTCTGTATAACATTAGAATTATCATGATCTTTCTAATGCATCTTCAAATGTGCTGGAAGCAATAACAGAGTAATCTATTACTGTATATGCAACCGAAGAATCTGGGTTATGGGTGGATAAGGGTCTGATCCTGAAATGTGCTGAGCGCCCTCCACTCCCATTGGCTCCAACAGAGCATTTAGCACAGGGGTCGGCAACGTTTGGTATGCGGCTCACCAGGATAAGCACCCTGGCAGGCCGGGCCAGTTTATTTCCCTGCTGAGGCGTCAGGTTTGGCCGATCGTGGCCCCCACTGGCTGCGGTTCGCCGTCCCGGGCCAATGGGGGCGTCGAGAAGCCGCGGCCAGCACATCGCTTGCCCGCGCCGCTTCCCGCCGCCCCCATTGGCCCGGGACGGTGAACCGCAGCCAGTGGGGGCCGCAATCGGCCGAACCTGCCCCATCAGCAGGTAAATAAAACTGTCCCGGCCCGCCAGGGTGCTTACCCTGGCGAGCCACGTGCCAAACGTTGCCGACCCCTGATTTAGCACTTTGCAACATCCTCTGAAGTAGACCCAGTTCTCTGAAAGGGCAAAGGGTGCAGCATTTTCAGTGTGCATTGTAATTCCCACAGTACAAATGGCAGGGTATTAATCAAGGCCACTTTTAGGCACCGGGCTGTTGTTCTCAGAAGGACTGAGTGAGCAGCTACAAATCCTGTACAATTATTTGAGTTTGGGAATGCTTCACTGGTCCCAAGACTGAGTTTTTAATCTCTCTCTAGCTGTATAGTCTCCAGTGCCATGCAATTCATCTGAAAGGATCCTTCATAAAAATCCTTAGAAAAAAATATTAAAGATGGTTGGGCAATGACTTCTTTTCAGTCAAATGTCTTAGGTCTTTAAAAAAAAAAGTGAAAAAATAAGCAACTAGAACGTTACTATGGATTGGTTGTTGGTGCAATATCTTTTTAAAGTCAGTTGACGCTCTGTTACACACATTTTAAAAAATCCTTAAATTGCTATATTTTTATCTTGTTTCATACTAAATAAAATTCTACTGAATCAACCCTTTGAAACTATTTAATAATACATTCTCCTCAGAAGAAAACTGCTCCACCATGGTTTAGGGTTTAGCAAATTTTAGTAGCTCGAAGTTACACACACACCTAAAATATGAAGTGTATAGTGCAAATTTAGCTGAACATGTGAGGAATCTAGTCAGACAGGTCAAAAGTTAAAATAGTTTCCATCAACTAAATTGGTTTCTCTAGATCAGGAGGAGAGGTCAAGATTAGGTCAGGATTAACTAACCTTTGTTAGCTAACCCTGGGCTTTTCCCTAGTGTAGACACAGGTTAACAAACTGTTTACCTAGATTTAGCTGGCTGAGGTCCACCCTAGAACCTCAACCCAGGGTGGACCTTGACCAGTTAAATCAAGGTAAAAGATGTAAACCTGCATCTACAATAGGGAAAGATTGCACATAGATCAGAGTTAGTTAATATGTTACTAACTTGGTAGCTGCTCAGTCAGAATTTGTCTATTGCCTTTAATACCTCTTCTTGAATTTTGTCAACCCTAGGAGCTTGCCTCCATTTGAAACCTTTGGTGGCTGCTTTAATTTCATCAGGTGTTATTAGTCCCTCTTCTTTTTCTAATTTAGCATTCACATTTCTCTTGAACCTGCATGATGTTGTTTTAATACAGAATGGAAATGTTTCTTCCATTGTCTGGCTTGTTCATGCGTTTTCAAAATCTGTCCATGAGAGTCCCCTACGGCATAACCTGTGATGGCCTGGTTCTTCCTGAGAGACCTTTCACTATTCTATAGAGCTGCCTTAAGTCTCCCCTCCCTGCTGCTGCTTCTACCTCTTCAGCCTTCTCCTGAACCCAGATATTTCTATCTTGCCTGAATCTCTTCTTTATTTCTTTGTCCTTTTCTTTGTATTTTACATCTGATTCTAAAAGTTCTGCCTCTTTCTCGCACTCTTCCATTTTTGTCTTCAGAGCTTTCCACTCATCAATTGCTGCCCATGTTCCAGATGTAATCCATGCATCTTTCTTCCACGCTCTTTGGTGGCCAACTACTTCCTCTGCTATTGTCTTCTTCTGGTTTGACCATTTGTCTTTCATACTTTCATTAGCCTGGTCTTGTTAAAAACTGGAATCCGGTCTGTGTTTCTTTGTTTCTGTGATGAAATATGGGTGAAAAAACAAATGCCACAAGACTGGAAAGATGGCCTCATCGTGGCTTTGCCGATAAAAGGGCGATCTTATTCAGCATATAAACTGGAGAGGTATTGTACTGCTATCAATCATAGGCAAAGAATTGACTAAATAGAATGAAGAAAGCAGGGGATGAAATATTACAAGAATAGGTTTGGTTCCATCCAGGTAGACAATATTGTGAACAGATATTCATTCTTCAAAGGATCATAGAAAAAGCTACTGCTTGGCAAAACCCTGTCTTATTCAGCATTATTGACTTTAAGAAAATGTTCAATGGTGTCCTCAGAGAGATCCTGTGGAATATTACTAGGAGCTATGGAATGCCAGACAAGCTATCAACATAATAAGGAAATTATATGATGGAAGTAGAAGTACAGTAAGATAGGATACAGGCCTGGGTGAGTGGTTCGGTATTGTGTCTGGAATTAGACAAGGTTGCGTGTTATCACCTCCTCTTTGCATTAGCAACAAAAAGTATTATGGACAGAGTAAAATGGGTTAAGCAAGATGAGCTACACAATCTTGACTTTGCAAAAGACATTGCTTTACTAAGTAGGACATGGAGTGGAATGATTGTCTTTATATCAGAGGTAGAACAGGAAACAGAAAAGTTGGATAGAAAGTAAATGCAGAGAAACCCAAGATTATGAAGATAAGAAACCAGACAACAGATACACAGCTGTATCCGGATGGAAAATAAATCAAATAGGTAGAAGCATTCTGCTATCTGGGGTGTGTGATGACATCTGAATGTGGCTTTCATAAAGATATTCTTCTGAGATTAGGAAAAGCAAACATCGCTTTTGAAGGTGGAACAGCATCTGGTCAAAGAGAGGTGTAAGAATGCGTGGCCGTCCCACCCTGTTAATCTCTGAGGGAGGCCATGCCTCCTCACTGGCACGCATCTGTGAGGGTGATATAAAAAGGGGAATTAGCTGCTTTGAGTGTTCAGGTACTCAGGACAGGCAGAGCAGTAAAGCTGTCTGTGAGCCTCGGCCCGCAGTCAGGGCAGGGTAGCAAATACTGTAGGGGACTCACATTTCATGGAAAGACAAAACGACAAATCTGAGAATAAAGGAGCTGACAGAGCAGACATGTTAGGAAATATCATCAAAGAATGGTGGTATAGAAGATGGGAACCATTGAACTGCATACCCGAGGGCGGAAGAAGAAAGTGAGGACGGCCAAAAAAGAACTGGCAGAAGATAGTGACAGAGGATATTGAATGCATTGGCATCACCTGGAAAGAAGTATCACAACTACTGAGGAACTATAGTCAATGGAGGCATTGGACAACCCAATGTGTCAGTGGCACAGGAGAGATTAAGAACTACCTTGTATTCACTAATCTTAATCTAACCTCTTTTTCTACTTTAGGCAAATCCAAAGTACACAATCTTGAATGTTATTCCATAACACAGATGAGATCCTGACCTCAGTTCACAACTACAGCTTTCTTGGCTCTGTAACTCTGTGTCAATGGGAGTTTTGATTGAGTAATGAGTGTAGGTTCAAGCCCATGAAAAGCAGAGTGTTTTTAAATGAATAGGACTGAAAAATCCATAGGGATCATAACACTTCCAATACTTTTACTTAAACCATTTGCTTCAGCCCCAGACTCACTTTGCTCTAATTTTTCAGCCAGAGGTATGGGAGTTTAACTCCACAACTCTTAGTGATTTTAATGGGAGCCTATAATAACCACAAAGGAATAATATACATTTTAGGGAAGAACTATCAAAATAGCAAACAAGACTGAGAATGTGGCAAACTTGTATTTTTGGAAAATTTCAAGCTAGAATTCATTATGTCACATTAGTCTCAAATATCAACTGTAAAAAAGCAGTAAAGAGAATTAATTTACTTTAGAGAGGCAGTGTGGTCAAGACACAACCAGGTGATTGGACACCTGAGTTCTATTCCTGGCTCTGCCAATGACCTGCTATGTGACTTTGGGCAAATTTACCTTCCGCTGTTTGCTTTATTATTTGTATTGCGGTAGCAGCCAGGAGCCCCAGTCATGAACCAGGACCTCATTGTGCTAGGTGCTGTAGAAACACAGAACAAAGAGACTGCCTCTGCCCCCAAAGAGTTTGCAATCTAAGTAAATTCTATGTAGATCCTAATCTCTTTGGGATAGGAACTTTCTGTTATTATATGTTTTAACAGTGTTTCGTATAATGGGGCTTTGATCTCAGTTGGGATCTCTAGGAGCTGCTGTAATACAAATAAATACTAATAATAAAACATGCCAAACAGCCTTGTCAATGAGCACAATGATATGGCTACATTTATAGTTAGGCATTACTATGGCCTAATCTGTATTAGCAATGATTTGTCAATGACTGTTACGGTACATGTTCAACCAAATAGGTTGTTTATTAGCACACAATGGCAAATTCTACCTGAATCTATGCTGGTGTGAAAGGTAGGAGAGGACCGGGGGCTTCTTCTTTCTCCTATCCCACTGTAACCCATGCAGATGTCTACCAGGATGTTGACCTAGGGCTTGTGCTAGGTGGTAGTCCATGCCTCCAAGACAGCTGGAAGTAGGAGCTGGGGAAAGTGCACATTATTCCTTTCTGCACCAGCAGCTAGAGGTTGCTGTTAAACATGCTGCCCCCAGATCTATGGGCTTTCTCTGCCTTTGAAAGGAAGAACAGTTCAAGGAACCTCCACTTGGCCACTACACATTCGCTCCACACCTCAACATAGACCAGGGAGACAATGCCACAGTTTAGAATGTGCAGTCCATGGTGAGTAGAAGTCATGTGACTCAGAGTTGGCACAACAGACAGACGTTTTATGAGACTGCAGGCTTGATCCAGCTGTGCTACTTTCAGGTAAAATTACCAGGAATTTTGATGGGAGTTTTGCCTGAGTAAGGACTTCAGGACTGGACCCTGCCTGCAGTGTAGGAAGTCTTATGTTGATGCACTCTAAAGCGAAAACTTAAAAAAATGGCTGTAAATAGAATAAAAGAAATTTCTGTAAACTCAGCTGTCTGTAGATTTAAAAGGGGTTATAAGTAGACACTGAAGCCACTGAGTAGCTCAGGCTGAAGCTGATATTTCTCTATAATGTGTGGACCCAGTCCTATGATTGGAGGCTCCCCAGGACTTTTAAAAAAAATGTATGTTTAGAGGGATTATTTTTGTTTGTTTTCCCTCTGATTTATGGATTGGAGGGGTGGTTAACATATCAAACCACACATTTTGGACTGGAACCTTCCATACCCAATCATATTATTCCCTCTGGCCTATTGATTTTGTGGTCAGTTGTGTCTTATGTGCATTAGCCCATGCTGGATGTGCTGGAGAGCCACACTGCCCTAGAGAAACTTAAGAAGAGACCCCAGCGAGGCATAGTAAATGTGTGCTTGGGAGGTTGGGAGTCTTCCCCTTGCAGACTATACAGGAGAAGTAGAACGACTTTGTGACTACTGCTACAACCCTGGAATAGATGCAGTAGTCCCTGTGGCTGCTATGCTCCTAAACTATGCAGGTACTGACCAGTGGACCCACACAGCCACAGATCTGTCAGCTCCACTCCCAAATTACTGCTTTGTGCTGGGGCATAGCCCCCACAGAGCACAGCTCCATGCCTTACGTAGAACATGCACTGTTGTATTAATTTAAATGGAATAAATGGGCCAAAAGTGTTGTTGTAACCCAGTCAGTGTCCAACACTGAAGAGTGTTAAACAAGGTCTGGGGTTTAGTATACAGAAACATCAACCTGCTTAGTACCATGACAAACACCACTAAAAATCATTATAACCTTTCATTAAAGGTAAAGAAAAGAAGGGGAAAAACAGTTAAAGCATTTGAAGTGTACAGTACTGAATAAGGCTTTCATTTTAATATCATCTCTTGTTCCCTGTCCCTTTAGCTGGAAAGAGTTTTTAGAAGGCAAAAAGCCCTTGTTTCACAATCTCTTAGATGGTATAAAAAGTGGAAATAACTGGCCTTTTGGAGAAAAGAGAAGCGGTAGTTCAGATGGGCTGGAGCTGTTGTTGTTAAAGTCCATTCCCGTTTCATCCCAGGTGGTGTTGGGATTCAGCTGGAGCCAGTAGATGTGGCGATGTCGTCTGGGTCCCTCTCTCTGGTCTGGTCAGGATATCTCTCAGGATCAGGACGATGAAGGCCTGGGGTCCCAGAAGATAGTGGGTTTGGCAGCCATGATAGTGAAGCTCCTTCCACTAGCCACTTTTTCTCCCCAAAGTCTTTCTTTTAAGGACCCACAAAGGGAATGGTGGGTGGATTAGCCCATCCCCTCATTATTTTGTCCACCAATTAGGCCTAGTTTCCAACACACCAATTTTGGTTCACTGATTTCTGGTTCCACACTTTTCTTGTTTACCTGGCACAATATTAACACAGTCCTTAAGTTATATTAGTAGGCTATTTTGTTTGGACTAATTCAGTCATTCTGTCTTGCTTTTGCACCTTTTCCCTTCAACATTTTTTATTATAGGTTATTGTGACATCTTATGAACTTTCACATACTTTTCACAGTTGAGCTCACAACTAGGGTAAATTTGGAGGCCCAGTTATCACAACAGTTTTTTCTCTGTCTGAAGCATGAGCCCTTTGCGTGCTCTCCCTTGAATTCTCCTTCTTCCTTCACATACTATCCCATCGCCCCCACAAACACACATTTCTGCAGCTAAACCACAGCTGTTGCCAGGATACCAGACTAGGTGACCTGCTGGCCTGATCCAATATGCCAGTTCCTATGTTTCCTGGTTCTGCAGTGTTAAGGGCCTTTTGTGCCTGTAAAAGTGATGGTGTTGGGGTAAGATTCTCCCCACAATGAGCAGCTGAGAGATGTATGACTCATGCCCACCCATTCATGTCTGTTATGCATTTGTTTATGGCATGGGCAGTACAAGAGAATGCAGTAAAAGGTGTCAATTATCTCCCTTTTTTTGGATGCTGTGCATTGGTACTACAGGACTGAAGAATCCCTGAGAGTATCCCATGCTTTTCCAGCCTGAGCTCCCCCACCCCGCTGTAGAAGAAGCTATGTACAATAATCCCCACTGCCCCCTTCAAGAACTGATACCTCTCACAATGCTAAGCATAGAGACCTACCTACAACCACTCCTTATGGCAATGTTGTTTGCTCCTTACTCACATCATTGTCAGATTTTTCCCATCACTAAGCAGCATTTCAGACATGAGCAGCAGCTGTTCCCAAATACATATTTCCCAAGAACTTGTAGAAACACTGCCTGATCACTATGTAGTGTTTGCTTAGGATTCCCTTCAGTGTCCTGCAACTTCCAGAACATTCAACCAGGCAGGCATCTGACTGCAAGGGACATAGTGAACTTTATCCTAAATGTGCCTTCTGTATAGCTGGCTCTCCATTGTTTCGGGAAGTCAACTTGTCCTGGAGCAGGGATAAAGGTTTAATAAAATGTTGCTCAGTGAGCCATGCCGCACTTTCCCAATTGCTCAACTCAAGGCAAGTCTGTGTTTTCAGATCTAAGGCTAGAATGAAGTGCAGAAAGGACATTCCAGTTACTGCCTGGGAAAGCCATGAACATTGCTAAACGGAATATCTACATATAGCACGCACCAAATTTTCTTTATGCAAATCATGACTATGTATATGCACGCATGTGGCTTTACCATGTGACCTGCCTTCTTCCCTACTCCATCCCTGTGTTGTAATCTATAAGTAATGTACTGGATTGTAGGTAGGTTGTGGGAGGCCTGACTTTCATTGAGAACTGCTCACGGTGCAGATAATTATGACCAGGAGGAAACATCCTTTTAATCAGTACTGTATTATTCACTGGCATAATTCCTCATAGTACAGAGTTCCAGCCTCAAGCCTTTGCTTATATTTACTTTTTGTGATGGATCCATTTGGTCTCTTTGGGTTCTTATAGAGATGGGCTCAAACTAAGCCTCTCAATCCTAATTATCATGAACTTCAGGGAAGATGAGATCCAAAATTACCAGCTTCTCCCGAAATCTATAAAAGGCTACACAAGCCTCCTCTTTCCCTGCACGTTAGAGCAGTTCATATCAGAGGGCAGCTCAGAACTTTGCAACTTGGGCCCATATCTAATCTTATGGTGTCGCAATCTGCTTTCACTAATACAGAGTCCTAAATAAAACAAGGCCTCTCTCTATATAGAATATCAACATAAAGTCAGCAGCCAGAGCATGAATAATGACCAAGTTCCTATGCTAATTTTTCATTTGACTTTGTCTGTCAAGTGTCTGTGTTGGACACTTAGGATATGTCTATGCTGCAGTGTATTCCCAGGGTGAGTAGAACTTGAGGTAGCTGCCCTTCAGTTTGTTAACCCAGGGCTTGGGCACCTAGATTCATATACAACCCCACATTAGGAATTGTTGAACCCTGGGTCCCAATCTGGGGCTCCAGTATCTATACCGCATTATGCAGGCCCAAGTCCAACCACCTGCATTCCAGAATTCCTGGTGCCCTCCCAAAATGTGGCCACTCTAGCCCTTTGTTCATAGTGCAGTGTGGGGAAAAAACTTGACTGTCCATGGACCAAAGAAAGTCAGCCTGTGGGATTTTGGTGGACTCTCAGAGCATGAGTCCAGTGGGGTTGTGTCTATACAGCAAACCAATAGAGCTTGAACCCTGGGCTCCTGACTTGACGCAGGTTTGGACCCTCCATGCCTGCGGGGTCCTGGGAACCTGGGTTCAAGCCCTAGGTTAGCACAGTTTGTATGTAGACAATAGGGGGGTTAGGCTTGAGCCTGAGTTCAAACCCTGGGCTCATATTGCAGTCAAGACATACTCTTAGTAACAGAGCTTCCATTTAAAAGGGACTTTATCTATAGTTGTGTGTGTATTTATAGCTAGACTATATTATTAAGATTGTATTCACAGACAGTCCTTTAGTTAAAAAAAAAAAAAAAAAAAAAAAAGGCTCTTTCTGAGACAAGGCACAATGTTATTACAAGGTCTCAAGAGCTTTGTAGCTCCCCGCGCTGATTGCAAAATGAGAAAACATTGCATTAAAAATAGTCACTTTTTAAAAATCTAAATTTCAATAACATTTTTCATCAAAATTCAGAAAATATCAACCTTCTCTAGTTGCTAATAACCTAAGGTGCCATTTTGAAACTTTAAGATGGATAGAGAATTGCAATACCAATCTTCATAGCTATAATTTATGGGCCCAATTCTGATTTCACAGTGGTATTACCTAGATGTAACTACCTTGACTTCAATGTAGTTAATCATGATTTATATAAAAGAGTAAATGGAAACAGAATTAGGTCCCCTATCTTATCAAAACTATTATGCTACTGATACATACATATTTAGGCAGATATAGCTAAACTTGCTGTTCCAATACCAATACTTCAATTGAATCACTTCAACTGCATTCTTCCATAGTTATGGCCTTATGCTAAACAGCACTAATGAGCACACACAGATCTAAATGAATGCAGAAATTCATTAAAATTAGATTTAATGTACTCTGCGTATTTTGTTTCTTCAATTAAAAAAAACAAAAAAGAAAAGGAAGATTCTTTGTCATGCTATCTATAGCTTACTCCATAAACTGAGTACCCATTAAAATATGTTTGATGTTAAATGATTAAATCTGTGCAAACCCACAAAGGGTCTGATTCTGTAGGGGTAAATCTGCTGAAATCAATAGAGTTATTCTGGTATGAGAGAAGAATCAGGCCTCAAAAGAAAAGAGATTCAATGGTTGCTATTGACAGAGCAATACCCGGAGAAGGCTTATGATGTCTGAAAGTTGGCAGATAAAATTAACACAAAGTTCTGTTCCCAGAGCCAGGTTACAGCAATGAGTAAGGTCACACTGTCTCCGTATCAGTACAGAAGAGGAAGAGCCTGCCTTCCCTCCCCTGAGGAGCCTCTACTGGCAATACTCCAGATTCCTCATCCAGTACAGATAGTGATGGTAATTTCCCCTTTTGAGCTTGGCTCTAGTCATCACTGTATCCTGGCATGTTCACATTTTCAAGGGATTTTTTCTTCTTCAAAGTCCTGAGCCAGATCCTTCAGAGCTTGTATCCAGGCAAGCTATTGTAGTCTTAATTGCACCCACACTAATTTGACAGCCAGTCGGCTGGAATTCAAAATCAAGGCACATAATCATCCTGTCTAGGCGTAATGAAATGTCTTGCCTCTCAAAAAGCTCTACATGTATTTAAAATGGCTTTAGAGCTTAACATAAATACATGAGAAAGCAACAATAGGCTAGGCTAACACAGCTAAACATGGATGATCTCTTCTTTTCTAAAAGATGTATCATTCATGAATACATTTTATTCTAGGGGGTTGTAGGGGGAGGTAGGGGAAATGGAAGTCTTCCAAAAATGTCACATTCTGGAACCAATCAGGGTGACCTCAGGCAGAGACTAAGGAGGTGGTTGCCTGGAGATCTTCATTCAAGGGTGCACCACCACCACACCACTGGGACAGATGCAATCACTGAAGAACAGGCCAGAGTCCTGACTAAGGCTTCTTTCTTCAGGGATTCTGCTTACTTGTTGCACCTCTCTTAACTGTACACAATTGGGCAAAAACTCAGACATTTTTGGAGGAAAAATTATTCAGATAAGGGATTGGTAACTTGGTGAGCTGGGGAGAGGGGAGGAAACAAGGAAGGGTAGGAGAAGAGCTTCATGGGCCTGCTCCAAAGGCCATTGTAATCAATGGAAGGGTTTGCCTGGGACCCTGTCTTTGGCTAGGATGCCACAGGGCCTTCCAGTCCAGGCCGCACGGGCCATGGTTTTTACACAAATACATCTTGATTCCATAGGCTTTTTTTATAGAGTTGAAGGGCTTTTGAAATGATTCACCTATTATGGTCATTATGCCTTTATCATTCATGCTGGCATGTTCCACAGTATCACAAAACTGCATTTATGTTACCAGGAACATACAAAAAATCCTACCATTTACAACCCACTGAAAGATATCCCAGCTCAAGAAGCAAATGCCTAAAAGAGAGAGAGAGAGAAATCCAACATCCTTTTAATATCTCTACTTTCTGCTAGGTGGATGAGCTGTTTGAACTTTGGAATCCTTTTTCCATCATCTCAGGCTTTTGCTCCGTCAACAGTTTTATTACACCTTTAACATAATACAGTCCTCACGCTATACTTCCATATTATGTAATAGGGGTGGAATAACAAATTATGACACAGTTAATCAGAAACAGGGGATTTTAATTTCATACGGAATCATCTGCATTTATTCAAAGAATGTACAGAATGAAAAACACCGCACATTCAGCATATTCATTAACAACCAAAAGCAACTGTTTAGAGTTACTTTGAAAAACAAAATGTTGTACGTCTCTAATTTATAAATAAAGGAAATTAAGTCCCAGCTGACATGCTTGGTAGGATAACCTGACTGGGGGGAGAGAGGGGTCAAATTGTGACTCCGCTCCAAGCCCTGGGAATGGGACTGCATTTTTGCACTGCCCTAGGAGCACACCAGGAAGCAGATTGTGATACAGAGTCACAATTTGCCTCCCAGTTCCTCCTCTACTCTGGGATCAGAGACATAGTATGCACCAGCTCTATACCTGGCACAGTGTTCACTCCCCCAGCATATTGGCACAGTTGTGCTGGCCAGAGTTTTAGGGTGGAAGCAAGCCAAGGCTCCACGCATTCTCCTCCTGCTCACCTGCATAAGATCGCAAGGGGAAATACAGCAGCTCTGCAGAGATTGCTCCACCCCGCAAGCAACTACTGACAGTATAGGTAGCTGGCACAGGAGAGTAAAGGAGCTCCTTACATCCCCTCTATCCACCTGTACAAGTGCACAGCCTGGGCCCCAATCTGGGCCTTTGATAAACTGATGTTTATGCACCGAGATGAGGAATAATTCCTAGCTTATGTAAGTAAATAACGAACACCAATTAAAAATCCATCACGGAGTAGACCATAATCACTCAGCTTCAATTGATTTATTCTTTTTATAACATAAAACAGAAAATACCATCTTCAAATATATTCAAAATGAATGCCTAACATGAATAGGAGTGTTTTCAGTATTTCTCAGTGTTTGAACTGCAAAACTCCCATTGATTTTCATAGGAAACATTGAACAAAAATCCCATGTATATCTTTGAAAATCAACCCCAAGAATTAATTCAATGCCCCCCCTCCAAGCCAGATTGTGGATGAAGGTTACTTGCTTAACAGTTTGATCAGCATTGTGATCCCTTTCTGTAAGCATGTGACTGGGTTACCTGTGGGGTAGTGAATGTATGTATACAGACCATGCACTGATGGAGACATTGCTATGATCTCTCTCCACATGCATTTGCAGTGACTTTGAAGTAAACTGCTGCCGGAGGTGTCTGCTGATTTGAACTCTGCTATGAGAGAACTATTGTTCATATGGATCAGATGGTCTTGCCCTCACACAGGGGTGTGCAGGGCCACCATCTGCAAACATCTTTGGGTGTGTTGTTGTGACCTGACTATACAATTACCTCCTTGTGCTTGCAGATGGTTGTTCTGCTCTTGAGGTGGAATATCATAAGGGACCTACCCATGCTGGAGGCCCTTGCTGCATATGGAATGCAGAGTAACAACTTCTTCTGATGCTCACACCCTGTTCCCGCTCACTCTCCGCCCCTTTTCCAACTTGTACAGCCTATAGCAGACTCTCCAGGTATATGTGCTGTTGTCTGGGATTTGAAGGCTGCTTACTCACCCACTTAACCGGTTCATCCTCCCTTATACAGTTCCCAAAATGTGTGATATACTTATTCACCAGAAGCTGCCTTACTGTTACATGCCATTTTTCTCCCATATATCCCAGCATGTTATAGGAACTTTAAATGAAAGATTTTCCAAACTGAAACCTTAATAACCCCTCAAACAGGAAGCCCAGCTCATTAGAGCTGAACCCATTCTGTGTACGGCGTAGGGAAACCCTACAGAAGTCCTTGCCAAGCTCAGCTAGTACCAAATACAACAAGGAAGGTTTGTGGATCTCAATCCTCCTGCTATACAATGATAGCTCTCCTTTGAGCATAATCCTTCTATTCTCTCTGCTAAGACTTAGGAAAAGAGGTTAAAGTCATAACATAGAAGGGCAATTGGACATACCATCTTCCATTCTTTTACACGAGACTATGACTCTTAAGAGAAGAATGTAATCCCCAGTTTTCTATCTTAACTCTGAATCATCTGTTTCATTGTGTTTGAAGTCAAATCATGTCTCAGGATATTATAAAGGAGGTTAATAATTTGTACAATAGCTTCCATTCCCTCAGTGTTGTTTGTAACAATGGATCTTGACAATGACATTTGTTACCTTGCCTCTTTCTGCCTTCAGACTATTAATTAAGATAAAATGTGTATCACAGATATTTTTCAGACAGATATAATACAAGTAACATTTTTAGATACTTTACTCATAGAATTTTTTATCTAGGGATCTAAAGGCATGTTTACTTCACTGGGAGTTGCAGGTGCTCATCACCTCTGAAAATCAAGCCACTTATGTGGGTGTTTAAATTGAGGCACCCAGGTTTGAACATTTGAGCCTAAGTGAGTTACTAAGGGTCACAAAGGAAGTCCAAGGTAGAACCAGGACTAGAACCCCAGAGTCCTGACTCTAAGTCCCCTGCTATACACACAAAATAGGAGTTAAAATACTGGCTCAACAAACTTGACAAGCCACCCTTTATTTAAGATATACTACAGTAGCTCACAGTTGTACACAAAAGCACTGCAGTAATATTGATGTGAGATGCAGGGTTTGGAGATGTAGAATACACAGAATCAAAAGGCCTTCAAAGTAATGAACATGATTTCCAGAACTGTATTATTACACTAGTGATGCTGCTGAACTAACAAGCAAGCCAACACAAAAGCTCAGCAACATTTCAAATATCAGGATGGGAAGGAATCATTGATTGCCAAAGTGATAAGGAGAAAAATCACTAAGGAAAGAAGCGTTATTGCAAAAGCAAGCTTTAAAATGTCTGTATGTAGAAAAACTGTGATGCCCCACTAGAACACAATTCTGGCAGCTCTCCCTCAGGCTGAATTGTGAGAGCTGAACCAAGAAGAGCTGATTCCCCAAATCTGTTTCCAGGACTTTTCACACCCTCCCTTCCTGAAGGGGTGGGCATGCAGCAGCATTGCCCTGTTGAAACACAGGATAAGGAGGAGATTCCCAAGATCTGATCTCAATGTGTTTAACCCTCAGAGGGCTCCATTGTGCTCCAACTGAAGTCAATTGGCAGTTTGTTTTTGACTTCAATGGGAGCAGGTCCCAGAGGATGAATCAGATGATGCTGGTCCGAGAAGGAACCTTGTGGGAGGTGGGCGATGAAAGACCCTGCTAATACCTCCATGTAAGTAAAGGACTAACAGAAACATAAAGAACACTGTGGTGAATTCTGTTAAATGAAGTTTTCAGTTCTGGTGTGAGAGAGAGGTGCAATGATGAAGTAATGAAGGGATTTTGAATTACACAGGTAGTTTTACAAGGTAAAGAGTTTGGGTGAAATTCTGGCTCCATTGAAGTTAATGGGAATTTTGCCTTTGACTTCAAACGGATCAGGATTTCTCTCTCTCTCTCTCTCTCACCACTCCCTGCCCCCCAACCTCCCCATGGTACAGGGGCATTAAAGTTGCAATGTTGAACACTCAAAAGTTAGGTGGCCTGTGCAAACTTAATTCAGCCCTTCATGCATATACATCATGATACAGCCATTAATTACATGATCACATACTAGTTTCCAACAGGACTGCTGCCTCATTCAGTGCACAGGATGGAGGTGTTCTGGAGATGAACCGGGTTTGCATAGTGAAGGAGACTCTTGCGTGTAGGACCCCTGCCTCATTTGTTGCAGAAGTTGGAAAGTGAGTAGTGAATGAGGCAGGGGACTGCAGGAAGAGAAAGGATGGTCTCATTGTTAAGACAGTTGAAAGCTGCCCTAGATAATTGGATTCCTTCCTCGGTTACACAGTTCCTGTGTGATGCTAGGCAAGTCGTGTTGGGTATGTCTACACTGCAATACAACATCTGTGAGTGGCCTGTGTCAGCAGATTCGGGCTCTTGAGGCTTGGGCTGCAGGGCTATAAAATTGCAGTGTAGACATTAGGGCCTGGGCTGGAGCCCGGGACTCTTTGTGGTGGGGGAAGGTCCTACAGCCAGTCTCTAGACTGAGCCTGAACAATCTACACTGCAATTATAGTTCTGCAGCCAAACACCATGAGTCCGAGTGAGCTGAAACAGGCCAGTGCCAGGTGTTTTATTGCAGTGTTGACATACCCTTAAACAAAACTTTTCACAGGTGCTGACTGACGGTGTGTGCCTGATATTCTGGGTGCCCAATTCGCCAGCCTGGGGTCTGCTTTGCAGAAGTGCTACATAGTCACTGCTGCAACTGACGTTTGCTGCAACTGGAACTGTGCTTTAAAAATACAACGCTCTATATCATGCTAAGTACTCTGAAAAATCAGGTTCTAGGCATCTCAGTTTGGGCACCCAAAATTGGAGGACACTTTTGGCCTTCATCTCTCTTTGTCTCAACGCCCCATTTGTAAAATAGGGATAATATCACCCCTTCACCTGATAGGGTATTAGGTAACTACATTAACGAATGTTTGTGAAGCACCCTGATATTATAGTGATGAGTGTCATAGAAAAATCCACAAGGAAATTAATAATTTTGTGTTCACACCAAGGCTTCAATAGTGTGCAGTATATAAGGCATAGGCGACCCACTGAGCAATGAGGATAAAATAGAATATTGAATACTAATTCACTAAGGGTCCACCATCCATTCTGTGCACTGAATGAGGCTGGGGTTCTCTGGAAAAAATAGTATGTGATCGTGTAATTGATGATTGACTCATAATGCATATGCATAAGGGGTAGAATTAAAATTGCACCTTAATTTCTGGCATTTCCTAACTTTTGCTTGACTTTGCGTGTGTGTACACACACACACTATATATATATATATATATATAGTGTATGTGTGTGTGTGTGTGTGTGTGTGTGTGTGTGAGTGTGTACACACACACACACACAGTCAAGCACTCAAAAAGTTAGGAAATGCCAGAAATATTTATATATATATATTATATATATATATATACACACACACACACACACACACACACACACACAGAGTGTATGTATGTATGTGTATACACATATACATACACACATGCATGCACATAGCAAAAGACAATTTCTGCTGCTTCATTTCCACTTCTGAATGGTTTAGAAATCAAACCTCCTCATTTAATTAAGGGTAACAGCTATCACTCTCTCTCATGCCCTTGCCAAAGATTTAGCCTCTGCAATTACGTGGCTCATCTCATCAACATCTGCAGGAGATGTTAGCTTGCTTGTGCCAACTGTGTATAAATGGGCAACAAAAGTGCCTTTGTACTACACGTTTGTCTGGTTTTGTAGCACTACAGCTGCCAGAAAATGCTAGATTTTTAATATAAACAATCTGAGCCGGTTTCTTCCTTCACACACTTAGGAATATCACAATGTATCTGAAAATTGTACAGTGGGTGCAGTAAAAACATTATTGTTAAACCTTTTCCCCAGTAGCTGCTGCCAGTATTAGTGTGGAATTCCCATTCCACGGTCAGAGAATAGCTTCTCAAACCAAGCAGGGAGGGGAGACTCAGACAATACCGATTCAATCTGTCTATGCACCTCAGGCAAGGCCATGCAATATATAGACTTGGGAACGACGATATCAAAGAACAAAATGGGAGACACCAAATGCAGTGGGAACCCAGAGATGAATAATTGTGTAACCAAGTTGATAAAGGAGAGATGGAAAACTGGAGACATTTTGTTCTTCCCTGCTTAAGACAGGAGGGAACTGTGGAAGTGATTTCCTCACACTACATGCTAGAAAAAGTCTTTCCATCATAAAGTGAGGGAGTAAAATCCTGCCTAACCCTGGGAGAAAGGAAGGAGACAGGAAGGAGAGCTGCTCAGTGTCATCTTGTCAGCATAAAGCCCAGCACTGTGGTGTAGCTGATGAGGTCAGTGCTTTACCTGAGTGGAAGATGAACGCTAGAAGAGACTCAGCAGTCTGGTAGGAAGGGAGAAGTGTGGATGTGTGTCCAGTTTCATAGCTATTGGGACACGTATGGGGAACTCAGAAAGAGACATATAGGGAATGTGGACAAGGGGGATCCTGTGGACATAGTGTACTTAGATTTTCAGAAAGCCTTTGACAAGGTGAAATATTGCATGAAAGAGGCAAGGCTGCTCTATGGGATCAGAGGCCTTTACAGCTCCAGGGCACCAAGGGGCACATGAAGGTCCGGACAAGTGTGTGTTGGTCCTGGGAAGATAGAGTGTGAAAGGCAGGGTATGCTTTACCAAGTTTACAGCCCCAGTGGGCTGATCAGAGGTCCCGCACCAATCTCATGGTCCCTTAGGTCATCCAGGTCAGGTGGGTGGAGGCTGGTAACATTTCAAATTGACCATTATCTGCTCTCCCCCATTTACTATCATTCTGGAGCACCAGGTGCCTGAGAAACTTCCCTGAGATCCCCCAGAAAGAAGTTGAAGTCATAAAGCTTCAGCAAAGGAACCTGAAGGACCATTAATGGGGATGTGTGTGCTGGCTTAGGTTCCCCTGCTGGCAGGGGATAGATGGCTGTGCTCTTGTCCTGATGTCAGGCACAGTCTCTATTGCCTCCAAGTGCAGGATGGCACCCCAGTGGTGGGGCCCAGGGAGCAGAACAGGGCAGGCAGCCCCTTCCCAACTCATTTGATGCTCTGCTCCCTCCATGTGGCTAGAGCGGGTTTCCTCTAATGCTGATGCTCCAACTTTCCCTGCATCCCAGTGTAGTTTAGGTCACTGCAAGGTCACCCAGTAGGTCTAGTTAGCTGGGAGCGGTGGGGGTTGCTGTCATCTTACAAAATGCCAGAGAGAGCAAGTGTTGAGGGTAATAAGTTAGAGAAACAGCGGTGAAAACCAGGTGAACATGCACAGACTCCAGACCCGAATGCCCCAACGCCCTTCCAGAGGGTCTGACCCACAGCTGGCAGGAACCCCTTGTTGAAAAAAATTCTCTGGGTGGCACGTCCTGCTGTTACCTCTTCCTGATGAGAGCTGAGAACTGACACAAGCTGCTGGATTAAAAGCAAATGGTGGGGAAGAGGCTGGTAGCCCCAGTTTCTATCTCCCTGCAGAGGGTTTCACAGTCTCCATGGCAAGGGTTAGCCTCCCCCAAGTTGAAGAAATATTTTAGTTCATTTAAGAGGTTAATTATGACACATACCGATACCAGATTGGCACTAGGTGGGTCAAAACCCCAGCTACCAGCTTATGCTTTGGCTGGTCACATAAAACACTAGGGATGCATATCCAAACATCCAAACTCATTGATTGCTCCACATAGGAACATAAGAATGGCCGTACCGGGTCAGACCAAAGGTCCATCTAGCCCAGTGTCCTGTCTACCGACAGTGGCCAATATAAAAAGCTGGGCTGGGCCAGGGTGGGGGCAAGGGCAGAGCTGTGGGCGAACCAGCCAGAGTGGGGGGCAGTGGCGAAGGGCCTGTCTGGATGTCCAGCTTGGCCTACATAAGTGTGTGTGACTCTTTAGCATATGTGTATATATGATCAACAAGGGCCAGATTCAGTTTTCATTTAAGGCAATATCAAAACTGCTACTGATTTTTCATGAGTTTAGCATCAAGCCCCAGAACTGAATTTGTAAATTTATACTAAGGAAGTTTCATAAATATATTTCAGCAACATATGCATTACATCCATATTTTAAACACCTAAAACAAATTAAAAATAATGGAGGGTTAAACAAAATTAAAACACTGTATTAGTACTTGAAGTAATTTTTAAGGTCAGATCTCATTTACATTGCACCTCCTTCACCCTGCTCTGTAAAGGGACACGTGCCAAAGCAGCATAAGGGGGCCCCAGTGTAACTGAGAATGTTTTATATTTTATTGCTCACACCTCTTGAGCACTAGCCCATAGAGACTCTATGAAGAATTTGTGGGAGTTTATTCAGTATTGGCACATTACTGTTAAATATTAATTCACAGGAATGTGGAGATTATTCAACCTTTTCCCATGCTGTTTGATCTGGTTATTAATTTATAGGGACACTGTCAGATAGATCAGTACCGAAGTATAGGTTTAAAAAATAATGTGAGTAAACAAACTATAATAACAGAAGTGTTTTAATGACTAAGTGAAAGCAGTTTTTGTTTGGTCATAAATAGGGGCCCTACCAAATTCGCGGTCCATTTTGGTCAATTTCACGGTCATAGGATTTTAAAAATAGTAAATTTCATGATTTCAGCTATTTAAATTGTTGTAATTGTAGGGGTCCTGACCCATAAAGGAGTTGTGTGTGGGTGTGTGGGGTTGCAAGGTTATTGTATGAGGGGTGGGGGTTGCAGTAGTGCTACCCTTACATCTGCACTGCTTCTGGAGATGGTGCTGCTGGGCACCTGGAGAGTGATGACTGGAGGCTGGGATCCCAGCTTTGAAGGCAGAGCTGCTATAAGGATGGCATGGTATGGTATTGCCACCCTTACATCTACACAGCTGCCTGCAGAGCTGGTCCCCCAGTCAGCAGCTGCTACTCTCCAGTCGCCCAGCTCTGAAGACAGCAGCGCAGAAGTAAGGGTGGCACGGTAAGGTACTGCCACCCTTACTTCTCTCCTGCTACTAGCGGAGCGCTGCCTTCAGAGCAAGGTGCCCGGCTAACAGCCGCCACTCTCCAGCCACCCAGATCTGAAGGCAGTGCAGAAGTAAGGGTGGCAATACTGCGACCCACCTAAAATAACCTGCAACTCCCTTTTGGGCAGGACCTCCAATTTGAGAAATGCTCGTCTCCCCATGAAATCTGTATAGTATAGGGTAAAGCACACACACACACACAAAAAAACAGATTTCATGGGGGGAGACCAGATTTCATGGTCTGTGACGTGTTTTTCATGGCTGTGAATAAAGTCCCCTAGTCGTAAAGGTCCCTAAAGTCTTTGCCACTCAAACATTGCAGGATTGTGCTAGTGTATAAGAGCCAAAAAGTGAAAGTGATTAAAAAAGCTAACTTGACCTGAAGATGAAACTGATTAGTACATTTGAATCACCCAAGATAAGGGAAAAAGCAAAAAAGAAGTAGCATAAATAAGGAAAAGTTTAGTTCATTATACATGAAATAATCTGAAAATATCTAGGATACAACTAGTAACGAAGGAAATTTGTTATTTTAAAATGTAAATCTTCAAGCCAGAAGGTCTGGAGAACAAAAAAAAAACCCCTCTCTACTTCTGTTGGCGACAAGAGAAAATGCTGCCAGAGAGCGCTTCATTTGCATAGGCCACCATTCCTCTAGTGACATTTGGGAAGTCTACATGTTCTGTGTAATCTAAAGCAGTGGTTCTCAACCAGGGGTACGCATAGGTCTTACAGGGGTACATCAAGCCATCTAGATATTTGCTTAGCCTTACAACAGGCTACATAAAAAGCGGAAAAGGCTTTCCAATGCAGACAAGACCCAAGAGTGTCCACACAGGGTCACACTAGTAAATCTTGTACACAAGTCCCTAATGTAAATCAGGCCCAAATACTATTTTTCTTATTCTGATAAAATCCCTTGTTCAGTGTTAGAAGAAAATACCAATTTGTGCAATTCTTTACTATTGCCACATGATGTGTCAGACATTAATCTTTTATTTTTTAATCAAGATTATAAAAAGAGAAAAAGAATATGCTACAGTTCAGCCCCCCAAAAGACTCAGTTTTGCAAATGAAACCTAAAAAAGGAGTCATAATTCGGTTAGAATAAACAAAGTAAAACTCACACACACACATCAGAAATATTTAACCTGGTGAGTGAATCTCAGTGTATTGTTTCTAAACTATCTTTTATACCTCCCCCCCCCCCCGTGCCCCCAGCAAGAGCCACATCTAACAATGAATGATTATAGATGTGTCTCAAAGACTCAATAAGTTGAATTCTCCAACTAGGGTGCACTAAGGCAAGTTTGAAGCTCAGAAGAGATGAGGATTCATAGACATGTATTAGAATTAAGAACAGACAGATTAGATCAAAAAAAGACCAGCTCCATAAAATCTCAGGAATTATAACAAAGGTTCAACTGCACAACTAAATACACTTTTTAAAAAAAAAGGATAAAATCTCTTTAAATCTGTAGGATTTGTTTGAAAAAAAAAAAAATTCAATAGTACGGTAATTAACTACTTAGAGTAAATCCTCCCTTCAACCCACAGGGCAGATTTCAGATAATCAGCTCAAATGAAGGATTATCTTGCCTACAATGCGGAAATATTGATCAGCTTGATATTTCCATCATCCAAACAACAATTCATGTTAGCTGCTCACCCTTGTCACAATGAGGCAAATACCTCTCCAAAAAGAGGATAGTTGCGGCCAAAAGAGGGTTTGGGTTTTTTAGTCCAGCCTATGGCTAATTCACATTCTTCATGCAGAGATGGGATTCAAATATAATTGAACGGCAGCGGCCTCAAGAAATGTGGGCTCACTAGACAGATGGATGGAACATACTGCATATCTGCTAATGTAATGTTCCTAATGCAAACATTAGCACTTAAGAACAGAACATGGATTTGAGACACTCTGGAAGATTTTTAGCTTTGTAAATATGTTGGCATCTTGTGACAGATATCAACCTCCAGACATATGCTTCATGTCATTTAAAAAGAAATGCTATCCATTTTTCTTCTGACCAAGAAGCTGAAGTGTCAAGAGATAAGAACCACCTCTCTTCAAGAATAAACTCAAATGTATATGAAAATTCAATGTTCAAAATTCAAAATTTTTAAATTTCAGACTTCTAGGATGAACTAAATGGACAGTGTTGTGTTTCGTTGATTGCCGTTGAGAAGCAAAGTTGGGAAAGTAACAGAAATACTTCTCTGATGGGTTGTATTTACTGAGGGACAACCTATCTTAAATTCTCAATTACTGAGAGACAATCTACACTCATTGCTATGTTTCAGACTAGCAGCCGTGTTAGTCTATATCCGCACAAAGAACAGGAGTACTTGTGGCACTTTAGAGACTAACAAATTTATTAGAGCATAAGCTTTCATGGGCTACAGCCCACTTCTTCAGATGCAGTGGGCTGTAGCCCACAAAAGCTTATGCTCTAATAAATTTGTTAGTCTCTAAGGTGCCACAAGTACTCCTACTCATTGCTATATTTGCTTTCCACAACTAATCTTAGTATAACCTTTTATGAATGATGTACAGTACCTGAATATCTGAATGGTAATGCTTTAACTGTATCACTGAATTTATCAACCTTAATTTGGGATATTGAAGATTATGTATTATATGTATTTTATGACTTTAAACCAAACTTTGTATCTTTGACTAATTTAAGCATTATGCCCAGATGTACAGACACTCTTTCCTTAACCTGTGTATTAGATAACTTTTACATTATCTTTAATATTTTTTTTAATCTGTTCTTTTTTAAACATTAAGTCTGATAACATAACAGAGAAGGAACATTCTACTACTTTGTGTTTGTACGGTGCCTCGCAGAATGATTGGTCCTCAGTCATTATTGTAATAAACACGAATAATTATATTCATTAACAAATAGGAAATTTCTACTCCAATACAGCAGGATACTACAGCATTCTGTGGCATCTTGCATATGTGTCAGTGGAGCAAAAGGTATCTATGCACCTCTTTTTGGCATATGTAATTTCAATCAGAAAAGAGGGGTGTCATCTGCTTTTCACTCATTGATATCCCTGGGAGATGCCACAGAATGCTTCAGTGCTTTTTATGCCATCTTTTGGATCAAACCTCTTGGTGACAGTAAAATAGATTTGATAGATGGTCCAGCACAGGGAATACAAACATGATCAACAGCCTTTCTGTAATATGAACCATGCCCATTGTCTGGGACAATTCATTGTGGAATGATCTTCTGGACTTCCTTTTGAAAATCTGGCCTCCCCCAACAAACATAAATGTGTTTCAGGTTATGTTGATCTCATTTAGGATGATAATCTGTGTACCTTCAAGTTGGAGAACAACTAAGGCCCTTGTTTGATGCCTGACAGCCAGATCAGGATGCTCTGCACAAACAATAGTTGCTTAAAGTATAGTTTTGGTTAGAACGGTGACTGTAAAATATGGAACCTTCTTACTCAACAAATCTGATGCTTGTGTGTATAATAACTCCAAGCCTCTCTGACATTATTAATGATAATGATTATATTGTGGTTGCACTTAGAAGGCAACCAGGTCAAGGCCCATTATGCAAGGGGCTGCAAAAACATATAGCAAACGCCAGTCCCCCTCCAAAGAGCTTACCAGTGACAAAGTTAATCTTCTACAGCTTTTTCCTCTCATCAGTAATGCAGAGGCAGCACAATTATGAGAATGGGAACTGGATGCAGTGTCATCCCATGTATCATCATCAGAATTCTTAACTAAGTTCCAGTTCCAGGAACTGGTGTTAGCACATGAAGGATTTTGCTCACAGACTCTATATTGCTGAATTAGGAGGAAAAAGCCAAGCTTCACTTTCAGAATCTAGGGTGATTTGCTGGGATGGTATTTTACAAGCAAAAACATGAACCGGAAGCCATCAAGACACAGTAAGACACGTGACTATGCTATTATTACACTCACTTTTCAGAGCACAGCCACATGTTTAGTCTAGATTTAGATTTTATATTCCCTGAATATGGTCTACATATGGACAGACCATCTATGCCCGTATCTGCAGAGAGAACTCTATGTTGAGGCAAATTATTTTGATTGATTTCCATTTCCCTGCTTGTGCGAAGAGATAGGGCAAATCTCCTCCCTGCCAGCTATAATATAACCCATATGGAGGAATGAAAAAAACATGACTGATATATCAAGTCTCAAGTGCCCATAAGAAGAATTTATCCTAGAGATCCAGTCTTTAATGAGACCAAGCTTCCCGCAGTTGTCAGCTGGGGAAATTTTGAGTGTCCTTGTAACAGACCTATATTAATTTCTTCCTTCAGCGATGCATACAGCCCAGAAATGCTGAACAATGTGAAGAAAGAACTCTCTCTTACTCTGGCTGTAGTCTAGACTGGAAAGGTGAGCTTTTCTACACCCTTAAAGAGATGATAATGGAAAACATTGTTGATACTGGCATCTCTTATAAGTGATCAGTGGACTTCCTGCCCTACCTCCTGTATTATCTAATTCTCTGGGGAAGAAAATAAATAGGTATTCCCCTTCTGGGACAGAAACCATAAAATATTATAACTGCAGGAGAAAAAGGGTGCAACAAAACCAATATAGGGTATTTTTAATGAAGGGATTTCCCTGAAATTTTGAAGTTGTGGACTCCCAGGATTCATTTTAGGGCTAATTGTGTGTATTGTAAGTACCTGCAAGGGAGCTCCAGCTCCAGTACCTCAGCTGTGGTAGTATGGCAAAGAGGGAGAGGCTTACGTAGGCAAGTCCCAAACCATTTAAGGCCTTATAGATCAGAGCCAACATCTTAAACATCACCTAGAGATCAATGGCCAACCAGTGTAAATCACAAAGCATTAGCATCATGTAAGAGGCACAGCAGAACAAGATGCCCAGTGCAACAAGTTCTGCACCAGCTTCAGAATGGATAGAAGTGTACCCCTTATGAATTACAATGAAACAGTGTAATCTGATATCAGAGGGGTAGCCGTGTTAGTCTGAATCTGTAAAAAGCAACAGAGGGTCCTGTGGCACCTTTGAGACTAACAGAAGTACTGGGAGCATAAGCTTTCGTGGGTAAGAACCTCACTTCTTCAGATGCAAGAACCTCACTTCTTCACTTGCATCTGAAGAAGTGAGGTTCTTACCCACGAAAGCTTATGCTCCCAGGACTTCTGTTAGTCTCAAAGGTGCCACAGGACCCTCTGTCACTTTTTACAGATTCAGACTAACACGGCTACCCCTCTGATACTGGACATTCAGAAATTCCTTTCAGTGACATTTCACCCCTCACCCCCACCCATTCAATTATACAAGGGGGGAGTGGCATTGGTGCAGGGCTTGAGGGAGAGGTAATAGTTTCTCCTGTTGGCACAGCGCCCGAAGAGCAGATATTTGAGGGGAGTGCACATGGAATGATGATTCCAATGATGCCTGTCCCCTTTAGTGCCACATTAGGGGGTGGAAGCAGGCTAAGGAGAAAAGGTAGGAGAAGATACTGACTGCCACTAGCAGATAATTGAGATAGGATCTCTATCTCTTGTTTGTGGTTTGTCAAGCAGGAGAGCAGTGGGTGAGGGATGAGTTTATATATTTTGATGACTATCTTTGCACACAACAACAGGATTAGAGACTTGATTTTCTTTTTACATAGAAAATTAAGTCTCTACCCGCCATTTGGTTAATTTTTCATAGCCACCAAGGCCAAACGATCATTCTGATATTCATATTTCACCAACCTTCACAGTATCTTCCAAATTTTGTATCTCCAATCTTGAAAACTTCAAAACCAGCACTCTTCAAACCAAACTGGAAGTTTCTAGTCGTCACTACTTTTAAAATTAGTTGTGACTAAAAAAGTCAAATAGACCCCTCTGGAAAGAATTACAAAGCCCACCATTATCAATCAAAAATGACTGGTCATTTACATAAGGCTTCTCGCCAGCTAACCGCCATAAAAAAAATAGGTGAATGGATTGAGTCCCTCTCTATTATCCACAGAGCATCCAGACCCTGAGCTAGTATCCAAACTTTCTTCATTCCTGGAATTTGGCTTTATTGGTAACTCAAAAACAATAACACAATGTAAAATTCAAGTCTTCCTCCTTGAGCTTGCCTGGCTCTAGGGTTTCACTTCAGAACATGTCTAGTTACTCTGTTTCCAGAGAGCCACTCCTACCTCCTTTATATCCTAGGAAGAATGAATGAGCAGCATATACCACAGAAAATCAGCAAAATTTCAGCGGCCTTATGCAGTGTTCTAATACCGAATGTCACTGTGGCTAAACAGAAGAGTGCCGCTACT
Source organism: Trachemys scripta elegans (assembly GCF_013100865.1). Lineage (NCBI taxonomy): Eukaryota > Metazoa > Chordata > Testudines > Emydidae > Trachemys > Trachemys scripta. Next base: position 101,467,038 of record NC_048299.1, read on the forward strand.
TTAGTTTTGCATCTAGATTTGGCAAATGGAAGGATTAGGTTAAAGCCCAGACCCCAGAGCAACTAGCTAGATGTGAAATTCTAGCATGACTGCAGGCAGGAAAAGCTAGTATGTGTGCTAATGTATCTGTTGGGTGGGTGGGGGGGGGGGGAAGAGGGTGGATATTGATAGACAGTGCTTGCCATTCACTGAACATTTAAGCTGAAGTGACCACAATGTAGAATATCATTTTAATGAAATAAATATGACACAAGCAATAGAAAGGGTGCCCAAATGGAGCAAAAGATGACCAAGAAGGCAGCTTAATACTAGCAATCCCAAGAGAAAGAAATAGAAAGGAATTACAATTTTATCTTTCAGAGTAGCCGCCGTGTTAGTCTGTATCCGCAAAAAGAAGAACAGGAGTACTTGTGGCACCTTAGAGACTAACAAATTTATTAGAGCATAAGCTT